>NW_027280485.1:0-293160 GCF_046629955.1 Centroberyx affinis | reverse complement strand
TTTATTTTCTAAAGGCAGGTGCAGAGTGCAGATCCAGCTCTTTGCTAAATACCCTTGGAAGCCAATCCCCTGGGGAGAAGAAGGCTTGTCTAAATATGTGGCTAATCTACCACATAGAAAAACGAGGGGAACAAAGGGGAGAGGGGTGTGTGTGTGTGTGTGTGTGTGTGTGTGTGTGTGTGTGTGTGTGTGTGTGTGTGTGTGTGTGTGTATGTGTGTGTGTGTGTGTGTGGGGGGGGGGGGGGCGGTGGGGGGAGAGAGATGGAGACAAGGTGGAAAAGAAGCAACGTTGTGATGGGTCCAACAGTTAGCCCTGTGTGTTATAGTCTATTTCTAGCCTTTCTGATTCGGGGGGGTGTGTATTTGTGTGAGTATGTGTCTGCGTGTGTGCGAGTGCACGCTCTAGGGGTGTGGGGATTCAGTTCCCTTAGGAGCACTCTGGTACAGCAGCTCTTTACGGCGCGTACATTACACCCATGTGCCATTACAGTTGTCACACATACATACACACACACACACTAACACTCAAAGAAAACGACTTTTGTCATGCTTACATGCCACCGCTGGCACTGTGGTATTATTTCTGTGTGCGGATATAGCAAAGTGCAACCTATAACAAGCATGCATCACAACAAAACTTCATAAGTGTCATCTTGCATACAGACCCCCTTCCCCTAACACACACTGATACAAACACACACACATAATACCCCCCTCTCTCCCTGACTTCTTTTATGACACCGTCCGCCTCCTTCTATTAATCAGCGTGAGTTGGCTTAGGTAATAACCTCGGAGACAGGCTGGGCCAAAGACATAAAACCATTAGAGGACCACAATCCGCAAAGCCCTCTTTATTGTCATCTCAATGCATCAACAAAGGTTATTAAAAAAAGAATAGACCTCAGAGATACACTCCAGGAGCTGTCAGACTCCCAAACACACTTCACCACCCGGAGAACTCGCAGGCTGCCTAGCGCACAGTCACAACATACTACACTACAGGAGCATTGAGATCAACAGAGGTAGGTTTTCTTTCAAGCAACAGTGAAATTCTGCCAAGGATAATGTTCAAGAGGTTTCATATACATCTCTTCTGTTTCCTTAAATAGTATGTATTCCTTAATAGGGATGGGACAATATATCAAAATTCAATATATCACAATACAGAAATGTGACAATATGTATCATGGGGTAGAAAAATGAATCACGATATTAGCTACATTTTATTCTGCTGTAGTAATCATAAATTAATTGGCTTGCCCATCACAATTTCACAAGCTCTCCATCCAAATTATATAATTTTCACTTTGTAATGACATTTTTAAATTTTAAGTTTACATTGTAGCAAGCCAATACCATTGCTAGAAAGATTTGTGGCTCAGAAATTACCATAATTCTACACAGTCAGACTTGTCATTGAACTTTTATCTATCGCGGTTGTATTGAATTGCAAACACCATATTGCGTATTGATTCATATCGTGAGATAAACTTATCGTCCCATTCCCATTCCTTAACCATAGAGGCACAGAGATTTGATACCTTACAAGAGTAAAACCCAAAGGGAATGGGTCAGTTAACCAATTACAGACAGGCCGATGGCTATGATAAAAAAAAAACAGTAGGTTGGACAGAAAAGGTGCAATAGTATTTCATTTTTAACTCTAATATGGATAAAGCCACATCACATCCTTGTACAGTTCATAGAGCAGGAGGCACATTTTAAAGAAGAAAGAGACCTTCGCCATGCCTGTTTCTATACTCCTTCCTCTCCGCTCCGTTCCCCTTCCTTCTAACACACACACACACACACACACACACACACACTCACACACACACACATTCCTGTTACCCAGGGGCTAAATTCTAACGAGTCCCCCCTCCCTGGCTACAAGGCCTCCCATCCTGCCAGCACCGATTGGCTTCACGCTGACCGGTCAACTCCTCTCCTCTCCTGCCCCCACCCCCACCCAACACAGACACACACACACACAAACACACACACACACACACACACACACCTCCAACCTCCACACAAATGCAGCATTGAATTATTCAGCCTTTGCGGCAGCTAGGCGAGCGCGTGAGCAAGCTGGACCGTGGTTGATGAGTAGGTGGACGGGATAGCATTCAAGTGTGAGTATGTGCATGTGGACAGTATGTGAGTGTGTGTGTGTGTGTGTGTACAGTATGTGCATGTGAAGCCCAAAGGACGGCTGGGCCAGTTTGAGGCGCTGTATAGTGTGTTGAGGCTCGACTCCATGGCAGGCCAGCCTCATTTCCACAGCACAAGGTCGGCTCCGCAACACAGCCGCGCACTGCTCCCCGCTCCTCACACATCCTATTACGGCTAAGCTGAGGCTTGGCACCCACACACACTAAAATGCAAATACACATGCATGAACGCACATGCACACACATGAACACAAAATACACAGGCATCCACGCACGCGCGCGCACACACACACACACACACACACACACACACACACACACACACACACACACACACACACACACACACACACACACACACACACACACACACACAGCACACATATCACAACACACACACACACACACACACACACACACACAAGCACACATATCACAACACACCACAGCAGACTGGTGGTGCAGGTATGTGTGCAAGAAAGGGCGCAGTGCAAGAGTGAGAGAGCGAGAGAGACAGAAACGGAGACGGAGAGAGAGGGAGGCGATTGAGAGGGAGGGGATCTACTTAGAGTGTTGACATTGCTGGAGCCCACATGTGTGTGTCGGAGCATAATCTTCTCCCTGCTCTCATTGGGTTTTTAATGCGGATGCTATTTCCATAAACCTGCCTCCTGAATCACTGCCAGCCTCTTACACTCACCCCAGGTCGAGCTGTACTAATACCAGTGGCAAATGCATGCTGCAAACATACATTCACCGCTGCCTCTCCAAGACAATCACTGTTATCCACAATGCTAGCATAATAAAAAAGGGGGTTGGGGGGTTTGGTTGTTTTTCAATGGTAGCTATAGCAGATAGACTAGCTGCAGCGACTGAGATTATTTCTTGGATCTGCTGGATTTGAGGAGTGGCAGTGAGAGGGTGGAGAGTTTGAGGAGTGTGGGGGGGACGGGGGATGGGTGGGTAGTGTGAAGTATGTAGGATTTTGTCATGGTGCTGAGCTGGGTGGAGTAAATCTCCTGCGGACTTGTGTAGAGAGCTGTGAAACACACACTAAGACACGCACACACACCAACTGCCATAGAAACCACCATAGGCCTAAAGTGTCAGTCTGTGCCTATGTTTTTTAAGAACAAACAACGTCAAAAAGGGATATCATCAGGCACCAGGGGACGCTTCAGATTTTACTTGGTGACGTGAATGATGATGATGCGTGGGTTTTGAAAATAACACACACACAAACACACACAAAAGCATAGGCATGGTTATGTAATATAAAAAGTAGTGCATCTCCACCAACAGCATATGAGCTCAAAACAGTATACATATCATATATTCACGCATCACTGTGGTGGGCGGTGTGCGATCACGACAAGCTGCCATGTGCACATGTTTTTCTCACCACCTTTAAACACTGCTATTTGTATCCACATAGGGCTGGCTACAATGCCAAACTAGCTTACCCCCACCCCCACCCCCACACACACATTGCTAACAGTGCCAAGGAACACACACCTGGTCAGCTGTCAGAGCTTCTCCTACTCCGTGGCCAAACTTATGTCAGCCAACCGCATCCCCAAGGCTCCCATCACACTGCACCACAGTATCTATATTCCAGTCCAGTACACTTCCATTAGGCCATACTGTTCCTTTCAACAGCTAATGTCTAACATGGGGACATGGATAATAACATCCAAGAACACCAAGACTCCTTTCTAATAATAAGAGGGCTCTGGGTTGCGTTCCATGTGTGCGTGTAACTATGGCAATCGGTGCATGGTATGTGCATAATAATGTTGTGATACTATATGGGTCTCCTACAGGGAAAATCTCTTTTCTCTTGCTCCCCTCAACAGGGAGGTCAAAGGTCAGGGTCTGCTACAGAACAGAATCTATGGCGCTGGTAGGGATTCAGTGTTTTGCCCAAGGACACGTCAGCAGGACCCGGGTCTTCCAGTTGAAAAACAATCTCCCTAGTCACTACACTCCCTACTCATCCAAGAACACCAATGCTCGATCTCAAGATGAGAACACGCAGGGTAACATTTGTTGTGGCAATGAGTGTACACATCCTGGCATCTGTGTGTATGCTGGCATGTGTGTATGTGGGTGGGCACGTGCTTGTGGGCACGTACCCATGCATTTGTGTGTTTGTGCGCAGTGTTCAGGAAGACAGAACGACCTGGGGCTCTGCATGAGACTCAGAATAGGTTCTTATGCAGTACGATTTGTAGGGGTTTTTTTTGGTAGTTTGCAGTGTGCTGGGGGCAGCAGGATTTTAGTGGTATGACAAGAATTCAGGTTAACATTTAGAATAATATAGATATAGATTAGTCACCACGTTGGTCAGATGACACTCAAAGCCCCTTGTATAGGGGAACAGCGACACAGGAGTTAATAACAAGGAGTTAATAACAAAATGCAGACGTTAATAACTCATAACTCATCTCCCAGGGAATCCTAGTTTACATTAATTACAACATAGCCCCTGGCAAACTGCATATCAAGCAGGATTTTGCAAACAAACAACTGGCATATCTACTTACCATCAAGCGCTGAAGCAACAGGGGTCATTTCACAAAAGATTTAGGGGGAGGAAGGCTAGAGAGAAGAGGACAGGGGAGGGGAGGGGAAGCCATCGAGCAGAGAGAGGCTTTCCAGTTTAGGACATATTTATACACATGTACACGCAATACACAGCATGTTATTTGTCAGAAAATATACTGTATGATGCAACCATAATATAATCTCTTTTGTTGTACTGAACATCCTCATCCGTCTTTTCCCCTCATGGTTTGTCTACTTCTCTCTGTGTGTGTCTATGTTTAGGGACAGACTGGCATGTTACTGTAGCTGTGATACTCCTATACACTGTGTATATTCTGTGTTTGTTTTGTGGCTGCAGTGGTAGTATAACACATACACTGCCTGTGCTTCCTCGGACCACCAGTGTGTGTGTGTGTGTGTGTGTGTGTGTGTGTGTGTGTGTGAGTGTGTGAGTGTGTGTGAAGGTGAAGGGAAAGGAAGGGAACGGCGGTGCAGCCTCCTCTGTGAGGCCTGACACCCATCAACGTCTGCCTGTTACATTTCTATGACACCCTCTATCTCAGGAAGAGCAGCAGAGGAGCGGTGGGATAGGAGGGAGGCGGGGGGTGGGAGGTGGGGGTGTGGAGGAGTTGGTGGGTCGGGGGGGGTGGACGGTGGACGGGAGAGGGGGGACAGGGAGCTCAGCATGAGGGCTAAAGCAGGACTGGTAGATACAAGAAAAAGGTAACAATTTCATCACTCTTTCAAAGCCTGTGTGTGTGTGTGTTTGTGTGTGTGTATGCAAGAAGCTTTCAGAACGCAAGTGCATGTGTAAATGTGTAAATACTGTACATATGTGTCATGTATGTACATTCATGAGCATTAAGTGTTGTTAATTTCCTCTGACATGGGAGTGGTGTTGTTTAATAGCATTCCATCCGGATGGTTGTTAAATCTTTCAGTGCCCAGATGGTTTGGAGATCTGCTCTCCTCTTGGAGCGGGCTAAGAAGAGGAGGAGGAGAAGGAGGAGGAGGAGGAGGAGGAGCATCGGTCTTGTTAGTGCCTGCGTCTGTGCCCTCCTGCCCCTCATTTATACATTCAGCCGCATCTACCATTTAATCCCAGCGGTGGGTCAACCCTTACGGACGCCCTGCAAGGCTGGCGAGGGGGCGCAATTAGCGACTGCGAGATGCGAGAGAGAAACTAACTGGCAGGCCAGACCACAAGATATTTAGAGAAATAGAGAGACAGAGAAAGAAAGAGAGAGAGAGACAGAGATAGAGAAAGAGAGAGAGAGAATCCCTCTCTTTTTTAACACATTGCTAAACACAGTTATACCCTCCCATAAACACATCCTCTGGCATTTTCTAAAATAACTTTTTTTTCTCTCTCTGTCTTCCGTCTTATTATTCAAATGCTTTTTAAGCGGAGGAAACAGAGGAGGAAAAACGCCCTCCAGCCTCACGCTTGGCAAATTTGCAGGATAAAAGAAACAACTTGTTTTTCAAGAAAAGCACCAGAAAAACGTTCAAAGTTTATGGTAGCTGTATTTGCATCTTTAATGTGAAACATGTGCCTTTTGGCTGGGTTTGTCGGGCTCTTTGTCTTCTGTTTGGGGGGGGCGGGGTGTCTGATGTCTCTCCCTGGTGGAGGCTTGATCTGGCCATGTTAAGCCATGCTGCCTCTGTGGGGGACCCTGCTCTACCCTCCTACCTCTCTCTCTCTCTCTCTCTCTCTCGGTGTATGCACTGTCCTTGTCACTTGCTATCTATGCTTGAGGAGAATGCTACAGAGGATCGCACGCAGATATGTGCAGAGGTAACCATACTCACCCACACAAACACATAAACACAAAACAGCTAAACAAGTAAAAGTAAATGCCATCACCTTCTTTCTCTTCATCAAATATACCTCTGACAAACTGAAACGTCTTGTAATAAACTGTGGTTGTGCAAGAACAGTGTGCGGGACTCTTCTCTCCTATTCTCATTAATATAAGTTCTGTTTTACCATTTTTTCTGTTAACAGTAGCTCACCAGAAATCCTCGCAAATTGAGAAATTTGTCTAAAAATGGCAAGAACAAAACAAATTGTCATTTGATGTCATTGCCTCAAAAGCATGGGACGGAGTGGATCTGATCAATGCTGGCAAAATCCCCCAGAGAACACACACATGAAAAAGTTGAAACCAGGCCTTCAAAAGGCTGGGCTATTGATTGAATTGCTTTCCAAAGGGTTTTTCATCTCTGGGACTGTGCAAGGAGAATGCCGGCTGGTGTGTAGCCGGGTGCAGATGGCATGGTTGACTGCCATAGAGGATGGAGAGAGAGAGAGAAGAGAGAGAACATGAAGAGAGGAGAAGAGAGAGAGCGAGAGAGAAAGAGAGAGAGAGAGAGAGAGACAGAGAGAGACAGAGAGAGACAGAGAGAGACAGAGAGAGACAGAGAGAGACAGAGAGAGATAGAGCGAGAGCGCACGCGAGAGAGAGAGACAGAGAGAGATAGAGCGAGAGCGAGAGCGAGAGAGAGAGAGAGAGAGAGATACCTACCCCTGGCAGTGTTTTCTGTTCATGGAGGGCGTTCTGGGCTTTGATGGCCGACTCGCGGGCGCAGTAGGTGAGGAATGCACAACCTGCAACAGAGGTACACCAGAGAAAATACTAATGAGAATGACAGTCATCCTGAACTCAAACAAAGGTCACTTAGACACTTAGAGAGGCATAAACTTCTGCTGAGCATAGTAGTACAAGAAAAATATCTACTGAGAATATTAGACACTGCTGAAAAATTGACGAAGCAATCAGACTTTGAACGTTGGGCCAGTCACAAAATAACAAGTTCTTATGTCCTGTTACTGAGCTATGAACAACATTAGGGAACTAGTTCTGTACACAGGGTGAACCCAGTTCAGAGGCACAACCGCTCCTTAGCACGCTGTGTACCAGCTCCCTATCAAACTCACTTAGTCTCGGGACCTTGTCAGTCGAGAAAAACAACACCCTGCAAAACAGGAAAGTGTCCCGTGAGAGGAGAGGAGAGGAGAGGAGAGGAGAGGAGAGGAGAGAGGAAACACAACAAAAAAGTAGGATCTGAGCAGAGAAGGAATTGTGTTGGATGAGTTGCCAGGCTGCCCAGTCTGTCCAGCCTCCCCATCCCCAGCACCATGTCCTGTCCAAAGCTCCCAGCAGCCTGCCCAGCATCACCACCCTGAACACTTCTGACAGCAGCCGAGACAAAAGGAACAGGGCTGCAGGAGAGTATGGGAGGGTAGAGGAGGAGAGAAATGAGGGATGAGAACAGTGTGGGGATGCAGGGAGGAGGGAGACATGGGCAGAGAAGAAGGGAGGCCAGGAATTGGTGTTTGAAGCCTCAGGGCTTTCTGAGCAAGGGGTGCATGTCTAACAATACAACCTCAAGTTGACTGCCACACAAACACACACACACACACACACAATCATAAATATACACTAATGCCCTAATACAAGGCATGCACATACATACAACATCTCTCAAATTTATTGCAGACAAAAAAGATGATGCAACCAGAGAAAAGAGGAGAGCAGATAAGAGCAAAGAGGACAGAAGAAGAGAAAAGAAGAGAAGAGAAGAGAAGAGAAGAGAAGAGAAGAGAAGAGAAGAGAAGAGAAGAGAAGAGAAGATGGCAGAGAGGGAGAGAGCAGGAGAGAAACCAGATGGAGTATTGAGGCAATCATTTTCCCCCTGACTGTCTGAATAAATAGATTTGCTTGTGTTCTATTAATGAGGTTCATATGGGTTACCCTGCACTATCATATTTCTGCCACTCTGAAGATGGTTTATTAGCAGCCAGTGCATTTTGGATCTCATTTCAACAGCCAAATGTATTCAGTGGGTAGTGATGAATTAGGTGTCTTTACACAGACAATATTCCAATTCATTCCTCCTGTTGCCTATCAAATCACTTTCACCCATCCATAAATTCACCACCCCAGTCAGTCAAGTTGCACTAGATATTCTCCTTCTTTTACTGTAAGAGTGTGCATGTATGCAAGCGCACGTGTGACTGTACAAGTGTATCATTTTTTTCCCACTGTTTTTGCAACATATGTCTTTTCAATGGCCCTTGCACTTTGGCAATTACTCATTTCATTTATGGCATAGGCTATGGT
This sequence comes from Centroberyx affinis, assembly GCF_046629955.1. NCBI lineage: Eukaryota > Metazoa > Chordata > Actinopteri > Beryciformes > Berycidae > Centroberyx > Centroberyx affinis. The sequence continues at coordinate 284,312 of NW_027280485.1, read as the reverse complement.
ATATGGCATGCCTTTATCCAGAGCTAGGTCACTGCACCACTGTAACCTCTGCAGGACTGCATCAAAAAGGAGGGTTAGACTGCCATGTCACTCATTGATTCAATTGATTCATTGATTGACCTGTAACCTGTTTTGCCTTGCCTGTATAGCTGCTGCCCCGAGTCTAACATGTGTGTGTGTGTGTGTGTGTGTGTGTATGTCTGCAAGTGTTTATGTACATACCACATTTCCCCACAGGGATCAATAAAATGTCATCTTATCTTATACATCTGACAACTATTATCTAAATCACATTCAATTCAATTCTATTCTATTCACTCCCATTCTGTTCTAACCTGTTCCATGTCATTCTCCATGTCATCCTCTCCTATAGTTTGAGACAGCCAGTCAGCATCCTGCTCTACTCTCTGGTGTGTGGTGAGGGACAGTGATGGAGTCTGTCTGGGGTCGTGACCTTTGAGCCGGCTGACTATAGCACTGGTGTCACGGTGCAGCCCTCCTCATACCCTCCCTCGTCCCAGCGTCCCTAACCTAATGATTTCCAATGGCCACCAAGCAAATCACTCAATCACCCAAACTGCTCTCTCATTCTCTCACTCTCCTCAGCGTCAGCTGGTAAAGAAATACTAAGACTGCGGAAATGTCATTGTCGTTTTGGGTTTGTTTGTTTCTTTGTTTGTTTCTCAGATGGTTGAGGGTAATAGGAGGGAATGGCTCCATTTTGGTGGTTGTTTTTTTCTCTTTCTCTCTCTCTGGGCTTGTTGTTGTTGGTTTACTTGACAAACGCTGGCCCTATCTCTGAATGAGAAACAAGTATTTTGCATTACAATCACAAACACGATTTATTTGTTAATGTGTAATGCATAGGGCATTGCGAATAAATTAATAACAACCACAACGCTGGCAAACAAAAGAGAAACATGAACTCCATTTAAATGTGATTCCGTGCTCTTTAATGTATGGCTTAATAAGAATTTGCAGGCCACGGGCGAAAAAGCTTTAACAACTTCATAATTGGAATCCAAACACGTACAAATTGCCAGCACTGCATTGCATACCAAGTGCAAAAGTGTGAGGGGGGGAGCATGATGAAATTGTTTGAAACACAACAAAAAGCCGCTGTAATCGGAGCCTGCTGACACAGCAATGGGGAATGCCTTGCCAGTGTGAGAAGATGATCCTCTGCATCATCTGATAGAAATCTAAAACAGCCTTATCTCACACATTGATTTCAGCTCCGAAGAGAAGAAATTCCTCCTCTCGTCTCTGCTCTCCTTCCTTCCCTCCTTCCTTCCTATCCTCTCCTACCTTCTCCTCTCCTCTTGAGTTCCTTCTCTTCTCCTGTTTCTTACCGATATATTTTTAAGTGTGCATTGTGTGTCTACTGGGAAATGAGGTTGAGTCTCTCCATCTCCACTGTGTTGAATTGGCTTGTAATTAAAGAGTCTTACATGGAAGAGAGAGAGAGAGAGAGAGAGAGGGGGCGAGAGAGAGAGAGCGAGAGAGAAAGAGAGTGTGTGTGCTGAAAGATATAGCTGTGTCGACAGCAGCCATTTACAGGGTTATTTACTGTGGCCCGGGCCCTCCATTAACCGAACTGTGTGTCTGCAGAGCATGTGCCTGCTACGTGCTTCTGATGCAGCACCTTAGGCCCTATTCTGTGATGAGTGGCTAATTTCTGTTAAGTGTAGAGGTCCTGTTGATAAATCCACGATCATGCCCTTAAACACACATACACACACCCCACCCCTCCCTCTCTTACCTGGGATCAGCACTTCTTCTACCAGCTAACACTATCCAACTGTCACTTGCTCAGACACAGAAAAACAGGACCTCTACACACAAATGCACATACCCTGCTTACACTGATATACACATACTGCATCTACCCCCATGTTTCACAGCTCTCTCTCCTTCTCTCACACACACATACACAGACACAAACACTAAACACGTACACGCTTCAATCGCCTCTATTTAGACCAACACCTCTATCTTTCACCTTTTTACCTTTCTTCCCCTCTTTCCTCCGTTTTCTCCATCTCTTTGCCCCAGAGGAGCAAAGCTGCCCCAGTGTAATGAAAAAGTGTGAACTTGCTCTCAATGTGGCATTTGCTTGGCCAGAAAGTGTGAAGGTAGCAGAAACCGAGCCAGTCCTGGCACCAGTCTCGCCTGCTCCCTCACACATCATTTGCACTCTGTGGAAAATGCCATCACTGTGGTTAGATTACTTGCTTACTTCATTTACTACCATGTGGGGCTCGGGGGAAATGATAGCCTTTCAGAGGGGTCGGGAGCTGAAACACACATCATCAGCACTGATACAATGTGATTATGACCTGAATCATCGCCAGCCAGGGAGGCGGGAGGCTCAGTGGCACAGATTGACCGTGAGGGGGGTAATCAGTCGGGTCTCAGAGAAGCTCTTAACTCATATAATCACTCCCTCGCCTTTGGAAAAAAGATCCTCGATCTGTTCACGCGCTCAAACAATCATGCCAATGCTCAGGGAGAGAGAGGAGAAAGGTATAATAAAGAAGAAGAGCTGGAGCATGGGGTTGACAGGGACTTTCCAAAATGCTCTCAGTCATTGTTCTGACAACAATATTTTCTCTGCCCAGGCCTAATGGGCTTGTAATGAGTGCTGTAATATAAGCAGTAGCCTAGCGTAACCTGTAAACCTTAATTAAGTCAGGCAGCCACCTTAAAGGGAGCCAGCAACTGTGCTCCGTCTCCATCTCCCGATCCTGAGGCTGACTACACTCTTTCACTCCTCCTTCATCAATCACCCCATCCCTTCATCTCTGCTGCATCCAGCTCCAAATCCTCCTCCATTTCTCCTTTCACTACCCCTCCCCTCATCCCCTCACCTTGAGCAATGGCTGGGGGACGCTGAACATTGCAGAGCTCTGAGGATCATCGGTGTCCATCATGGGGGAGAGAAATAATCCCCGGACCCTCCCTGGTATCCTCTCTGACCCCTGAGCAGGAGACCTCGGCCATTGATTTGTTGCTACTCGCTCACATAGACTCCACCAGCCTCCAAGCAGCAGTCAAACAGATCCATAGGAAACACATCCCGAAGGACTCTGTGTATGTGTATGTGTATGTGTGTGTGTGTGTGTGTGTGTGTGTGTGTGTGTGTGTGTGTGTGTGTGTGTATTTACAGTATGTATGCACGTATATAGTATGGTGAGTGCAGTACAATACAGTGTGGGGCGCAACGCCTAATGAGTGTGACAAATGCTATAAATTCTCTCTGAAAGGTTCTGTGTGTATGTTTCAGGATCAATACCGGGGCAAAGAACCCATCACAACACAGCAGGGAAATAGACTTTGACACATTCACCCTCACACAATCTATTGTGTGGCTATGGGGTTAAACAGTTCTCTCTGGGCAGAAGCGATGCCTCACATATAATCCAATAGTAGAGTTTCTGTAGTCAATAGTAGACATACTGTATATACGATTTATATAGGTATAACAGCATTAAGAGTGCTGAAGACAGTAATGCAGTTCCAACCACTTCCTGATGAAGTTTCATAAGCTAATGCAGTCTGGCGGCAGATACAGTTTTAGGAGGTAAGGTGACAGACTGCCACCCCACCCTCCACCCCCCAGCTGCCCGGAACTCTTTCGATATATGGCTCTGGCCAACACTTATGATGCAGGACCTTGGCATCTTCTACTGTTCTGTAGCCTATAAACTAGCTGGCTTATGTGGACTGTCTGGGTGCCCCATCCCTGTTCTGCTGTTAAAGCCAGGGCCAGCTCTATAAATACATCTAGTGGCCTGCATCCCTGATGAGCAAGCTAATTGACACTGTTAATGGATGGGGTTTCACAGGGCTGTAAATAATGTGTAGGTTCTCACTTACTGCCTCCTGCCGTGTTACTTCTGGGAGGGCAACGGGAGTTGACCTGCCAAGTCTCTTTCTCTCCAGTCCTCATCTCTCCCTCCCCCAGCCAACTCTGCTCTGGCCAGGGGATTTACATAGAAATCAATGAAAGTTTTCTCTGAGCCCCCCCGTCAAGGTCAGAAAACTGCATCTCTTCCTCTTCATGTACTATAACAACCTCCTGGAAAAACAAACATGACCTGACAAAAAGAAATCATAAAATCACTTACACTTGGCTTACACCCACTCCCTGTAAACTGCAGTAGCTATACAGCTACCGTGTTTCCACTGATACAAAGTCTTCATTTAAAGTGCCACATCGGTTTATTTGATGTGATATTCATAACAACCTCTGTCCTCTTTCAAAAGGTGAAGGCATAAACCTTTGAGACAGATCAATTGATCACAGCAAAGCCACATTCATGGATGATTGGCAGCTGCAAACTGACTGGCTACTGAGAGACAGATCGGGTTTTCAGTCACTTTGATTTTACAAATTGAAAGATGCCTTTAAAGATAGAGCTTCAAAGGCCCAGAGGTTGCCTGGATGGAGTGATTAAGAGAGGGATGAGGAAGAAAGACACATGAAGAAAAGACAACCCCCCCCCCCATACACTGCACTTCATTGCACTGCTCCTCATATACAGGCCATGTTGAGATAAAATACTAATTGTACATTTCTTCAAAACAGGCTTGTAATAACTACTCTACCTCCTATAGTTGGCCTTTCCATTCATTGCATGCACTGAATAGAGCAGGACATATTCCAAATATTTTCAATTATGCCCTGCATGCCAAAAATTATAACGTTTTGTCTTTGTCCCGGGATTTTTTTTTATTTATTTATCTCATGTCAGCACTGAGCTGGAGTGGAGTAATAATTAACACTAATGGTCTAGCTAACAAGCAGGAGCCAGAGAGTTAATTGCATTGATGCACATCTCCTAGTAACCACATTCAGCCTGGAATATTCCAAAAATATTGTTCTGTTAATGACCCACCGACAGAGATAGACAGACAGATAGATAGATAGACAGATAGATAGATAGATAGATAGATAGATAGATAGATAGATAGCAAAGGTAAAGACTGTTCATCAGATGGCAGATCAGAAGAGTTGAGGAGGAACTACTGTGTGAAGCAAATTCGAAAAGCAGCCAATACAGATATGAGGAATCATCAGCCATTAATTAATTGGAGTACTCTTTTTTAATTAAGCCACATCTACCGTTGAGTAGTGAAACATGGGAAGGGTGCCATGTTGGAACTCACTATAAAGTCCACATACTCTGCTCGTTCGACCAAAATAACATTTAATCATCAAATAAGAAACACAAATTCCATCTTTCATCCGCCTCCTTTGCACTATTTGGCATACAATTTCTCTGTGTCCCACTGAAAATATGAATGTGATGCATCTCCAGTACAAAGCCTCTGACCAGTTTGTGTCTCTGGCAGTAGAGCACAGAGACCGTCAGCTACAGCATCACTCCTCTAGTGGAAAAGATGGATGGAAGGAGTGAGGGAGGGATGGCTGTACAATTGAAGGGGTCGAGGGGAGGGGGACCGAAGCTGGAAATGAGGAGAGGGCGCTACACTTGCCTACAGATGCTCCCTCTGTCTCTCCCTCCCTCATTCTCTCCCTCCTTTTCCACACAGTATGGGAGCAGTCTTTTGGGGGAGGCTGGCAGGCAATCAGTGATGTCATGCCAGCAGTGCAGCGATGGCAGCTTAACCTATTTTCGGAAATACCACAGAATTTCTATTTATAACCGTGCTGAGCAGCGTGCATCTCCACACATCCCTCACGGACCTGAGCATTCATAGACATTTTCCATCCTAATGTGTGTCTTCATTCTGGTCAGGGATTGTTAAATATCCGTTATTCAGCACTGTAGGAAAAAAGTCTTGACGTTGACAATATTGCTTAGCAGTGTCATCATTGCCATTTAGGGAGGTAATACAGGCTATTATTTATGTTGTCAACAGTAGTGGCAATTGTAGGATCTTTTATTCTGTTGCTACAGCTAATAACAGCAGTATTACTATTGCTTACCGTTGCATAGATATTAGTAATAATAGCCATAGGACAGTAAATAGCTTATAACAGCCTAGCAGCCGTGGTGGCGGTAGTAGTAATAGTTCTAGTAGTAGTAGTAGTAGTAGTAGTAGCTGCAGAAATATTGGAACAAGTATTACTAGTATTACGAGAGGGATTTTCTTGTATCAACAGCTTTTGGGTGATTATGTTATACATCTGCCAAACTTGGCCTCTGCTCCTCCCCCTCCACCCTTCCACCTTCAATCCCTTTGTTTTCCACTCCCTCCCGCCCCCCGGTCCCCAAACAGCTCTAAACCTGTCAGAGGATTCCTGCGTGTCCCCAGCTGAGCCGTCACTCTACTCTCCCACTGCCTTGGGATAAAAGCAACCATTTGTTTCTGCATCTCTGACAAACACTTCATCTTTTCCCCTCCGCTTATCCATCCGTCCATCCATCCATTGTTCTTTGCCCATGTGTCTGTCTGTCATTTGCCTTGTGGTCCTGCTGCATACATGTGCCTGCCCCTCTCTCCAATTCCTCTCTGTCACGTTGGGCTGTGTGACAGAGAGGAATTGAGTGACAGCGGCAACTCACATACACACTCTTTTGTGTTTACGGGCACTCTCAGGCATGCACACGTGTGCACTACATTTATGCATTGCTTATTCACACACACACACATCAAGGGCTCAACCATTTGGCAATCAGGGAGATGTGACAGCTTGACTAATCTGTGATTGTTTTTTGGCCAAAACATGGGGGTTAGCAAGCCTTCCAAGGGCACAGTAGTATAAGGCAAGACAAATAACTTATTATTTTCCAGGCTTGTACAAGGCTTTATCGCATGAGTTCTCCTGAACCATTCCAAAATGGAGAGGGATTATCACAAAACATTGCATTAAAATCTCCTCTCTCCTCTCTCTCTTGTTATTTCATTTTCCTTCTAAAATGAATCTGTGCCCAGCCAGGCTCAAACACAACATTAAAGAGCGCAGGGCATTCTAACAGAAACCACCAGCCCCCCCTCTCCCTCTCCCTCTTTTTTTCCCTCTGTGCCTTTATATCTCCTCTCTTCTTTTCTCCTTCCCCCTCTTTATAACAGTACATTTTGCTCTGTAGGCAGTGGCACTCTGCTAAGCTCACCATACAAAATAGATAGGCTTCTATCCCTCTATTTAGACAGAGGGAATAGCTGTGACCTTTGTGCATGAATGAGAAGGTGGTATGCCTCTACAGACTCTACCTTTGGGGCAGAAATGTGACCTGCAACACACAAAAAATATTTCAACCCAACATCCTCTCTCTAACTGAGTAGCTGTATTCTAGTGCCCTTAATTATATATAATTATAACGAAGCATACTAAAAAATGTTTAATTAATTCAAAGTTTTTCCTGTTGAGGAAGTGATTTTAATATCAATTGATATTAGACAGAATGCCATAAAAAAGTAATTAACGCAAATGCAAATATTTTTGGTCAATTACATGTCTCAGATTTTGGGATAAATTCAGTGACATTATTATAAAACCACAACAACAGACATTAACAGACATGCATCAACAGACTTTAAGAGTCATACATGTTTAAAAGCATCCTGCTGTTACAAAGCCATGACAGTATATCCAATGGATTTACTTTTGCCCAATGATGAATTGGAGATACAAAAATAACAACCTTTCAAAATGTCTTCAAACAATTATCACAGGCATGCATGCCGTAACACAATCAGGGATATAACTGTGACACCGTCCACAAAACCCACAATGGGAAACCAGCCAAAATAGAGGTTCATGTAGCCCAATTAATCAAATACACATGTAGGTATCCTAGACGAGTGTCTAAGTCATGAAGCTGGTCCTCTGGGCACCGTTGGAGAGCAAGCATATTCCAGAAAGGTCATGGAATAGCAGCCTTCAAACATACTAAGAGCATAATATACTGCAATGCCATAATGAATGTTGCATTGGTGCAGGAAATCAATCCATCTGAAAGGCCCTCTCAAGCAGGGATTAAGGGGGGAAGTGGAGACAGGATGAAAGCCAGGTGAGTGTTTGGTGTGAGGACACTAGCCTCCAGCAGAGCGAGGCCTTGTCGGCATCAGAGATGGCCACTCTCCTCGGAAAGCCAGCAGAAAAGAGAGAGGGAGAGAGCACTCGTCATCCCAAAGTCAAGGCCCATAGTGCCTGTCAGTACCAGTTGAGCTGCTGCATCTTTTATGAGGAAAGCCCTGTTGCTTATAATATTTACAGACATTTAGGGAATGTGAAGCGAGTGCTGTTATTGCATTAGCCTGGCTTGGTGGCCTTCGCTCACCAGCTCAGACAGAAGACGTTATTCTAGATTTGATAAATCAAATCACTAGACAAAACTGCAAAGAGATGGAGAATTGTTTCCCCCTGTTACTCTATGTTCTCCTGCTCAGCTGAAATGGAAATCCTCATTTCTTCTGAAAATCTGCATGAAATTGTCTAATTTCATTAATCACCATACAACCATACAATACTCAACCTGCTAAGACGTCGAAGCTAAATGAACAGATAGACTGCTGCCTGTCTGTTTTGTTAGGAATATCATCACAGAGCGTTGTATGTTTACTATCTATGCACTCCTATACAGCTCTGTTTATAGTCTGTGGGTGAATTTGCTCCCATCTGTTTCCTCAGGGGGGATGCTGTCCTACAACAGTGCCGTGATCTCCGGCACTTTCCATACGGGCACATGCAATGTGGAGATACGCTCAGACTTATATCATATCAAAGAGGAGAGACGGAGAGACAGAGAGGCTTCAGCAAACCGAAGATTCCCACATTAGCTTAGTCAACACTACTGCCTTTCAGGTATAATCCTCTATAGGAATACTCTGGTCCCCTATTAATACGATCTCATTTTGCTTCCCTCCTTCATTGCATCTATCCTTCTTTCCTTCCGTCTCACCCTTATTTTATGGGGAGGACAACCCACAGAGGAACGCTATCCATCAGGCCGGCTCAGAGGGAGAAAAAAATAAAAACTTGAATAAATATTTCATTAGATTATTCCATGATTTAATGTGCTTCTGCTTGGCTGGGGTCTACGGCAATATCTCTGGTCCATTTATAAATGCATTAACACAATGATCCCCGACACTAGCTTAATATTGATACTCGGCCGGCCTGGCCGGCAGACTGGAGCAGCACAGGGTTTGTTTTGTCTGTCTGTCCACTGTGCTGAATCACTCCTGCAAAAAAAAAACATTTTCTCCTTCTTTTCTGTCTCCGTCTTTCTCTCTGCATTTCTTCCTCTCTCTGTCCAGTATGTTTATGAGTTCATTTCCTTTTCTTAATGCATTATATGAGGGACAATTTCACAATCTCAACCAAACCGATATAATTATTCAGCAACAAATCCACCCAGACAAACAGACCAATTCCTAAATTCCACACTGAAACAGATTAAAATGGCTCTGACTGCTTTTCATGTATACGTCCACTTTTTTTTTTTAAAGCTGAACTGTCAACTATCCAATAATTTGAGGAAACAGAATAAAAATATCCTTCACACCATGAGAAAAATAATATTTACCGACTAAAGCCTTGGTTCTGCATATGTGCATGAACGTGCACGTGTGTGTTCTGCACATGCTGTAAGTGAAAGCTAATTAGAGCCAAAGGGAGAAGTTTTCACAGTCAGTGATAAATTCAACATCAGGAAATCCTCTACCTATTAATACCAATTGGGCGACAATAATTGGCAGGCCATCGACAGTGTGGGCAGAATTAATCATTTGAAGAGGGAGACTAGACTGCATTTTTAATTGGCAGAGGCAGCCACTGTTTAGGGAGGCAACCAGCTGATCACCCAAGAGACTGCTGCTTCAGACAATGCACATTTGCTAATCCTCTTGAGTCAAGTTATTATGGCCATGCATTATTATCACGCTTTACAAACTAATTCCATGTTTTCCCTCATGGATTACCAAGGGGGAAAAAAACAGTTGCATAAGAAAAGAGGGGAGAATAAACACACACAAGACAACAAACTGAGGACGAAATGAAAATCAAAATGACAGAATAACTGCACTAAGAATGCACAGAACTGGGTACGATGAAAATAATTATTTTGTGTGTGTGTGTGTGTGTGTGTGTGTGTGTGTGTGTGTGTGTGTGTGTGTGTGTGTGTGTGTGTGTGTGTATGTGTGTGTGTGTGCATCTGTCCCTCTGTCCATCAATGTCTGTCTGTCTGTGCCTCTCTGAGGGTGATGTTCCACTATAATTCCATCAAGACCATACTCATAATCCTTTCTGCTTAATAAGATAATTTACTATAAAATAACCCCATCAGAAACCATTGACATATTATGGTTTGATTACTTATTGTTAATTGTGTGGCCAGGATTCATTATATTCTAAGCCAATTAATTTGACTAAACTATACTTAACTAAACTAAATTAGTTGTTTGGAAGTTAATGAATAAGACTGTGAATTAAGTTTGACAAGTGTGCTTGAGGAATATTTTACAATTAACCTCTGAATATTTACTTGCATCTCATCAATTTGCGTTTAAACAACAAACTAATCTTTTAAATTACTGAGATGTAATGAAACTTGATGGAATTGAAAGGTAACAACAAGGCTGGCGGTACGTCATACCAGTGGATATAAAAGTTCACAGACAAAAAAAAAAATTTTTTCCAAAGCATTTTCATAACTTTTTCAAAGGTAAAAAAGAGGTCACGTTAAAAAAACACATTTCTTTTCAAGGATCAGGTTTCACTTTGTTATTGTTCATCCCCTTTTGAATTTTGAATTTAAAACAACTGACAAGGGACCTGTGGAAGACAGCGCACAGAGCTTTGAATGAATACAAACAGCACATCTCATTAAAAGATTTTAGGAGAAGAATTTTCTGTGAATTGTTCTGTGAACAGAGTAAGAATGATGTAATAAATTGATTCTGGTGATGATGAAATCAAGAATACAGACCAAAAAGCTTAAATGGGAAAAACAATCTAGATATGCCATTAATATACTACTATACTATACTACGCTATACTAATATATTAATTAATTAATGAACTAAGAATTTGTTCCCCTATAGTTATAATTGTGTCGTATATTTCACTTGAAGTACATGCAGATCTATCTGAGCTCCATTCTCTCTCTAAGTGTCTAAATTGTCTGTGCCCTGACTTCAGTGATCAGGCAACAATCAGTCAAGAGCTGAATACTGCAATCATTATGCAACACAGGGCAATGACATTTTAACACACATATGCGCACACGCGCGCACACACACACACACACACACACACACACACATACAAATGCCAAATGAGTGCTACTGAAAAATGTATTTCCTTCTACATATTGACAATATCAACTCTAGAATCAATCTGCATTTGATACGGCCAGATTAGAACAGGCATGTGGCTTCATAAAATATGTCTGTAATATAGAGTAGAATAATATAACGGTATGTCTGATATTGTACCTTTATATGCTTGAACATTTTGTTATCCAAATGCGATCATAGAGATTTCGCAGCCAGGAGCAAATACTGTAGATTACCAGATAATGTCAGTAAGGACATACACATAAAAAAAATAAGAATCCTATCATTTTCATTCATGGGAATGTTCCTCAGTTTATATAATATCACTCATATTTCATTCATCATCATCTCACTTGTAAGCTTGAAGTTATTTGTTTATTTTAAGTTTAACATTATGCTTGAATTAATAAAACTGCATCAATCAAGGGATGTCACCGTATATTAATGAACAACTAAAGGACAAAAAAATATTCTATTTTTGATACTTTCCGACCAAAACAAAGGCTTCATGAAGGTTGTGGATAACCTTTGTCATGGTAGGAAATGTCAGACCTTTATGATGGTGATTCTATATGTCATAGAAGACATGATACTGTGATAATACAGTGTTTTGCAAATGGCATTTACATTACTATCATTGATTGTCATTTGTCTTTTCTAAATGTCACTGCAATAAAAGTCTTATCTCATGTACTGTAGCATCCATCACATATCAACATCTGCTCTGCAGGAATGCAAGATGAGGAATTGCAAGGGAAACACCGGAATTTAGGAACAGGCCTATTCTTTTTTTAACCGAATTGTGACTAAAAGAAGATTTGCATTTAAACAAGGACAAATCATATTCATGGCTGTTTGTGGTCTGCGTCATCTGTGGGGCAGTCTTAGAATTAGAGAGATGAAATCAACATGAAAATGCAATGTAAACACAAGTCTAATAAATATTGCTCGGACAATGGTGGTCTTGCTCCCTTTTAATAATGGATATGGTGTTGCAAGCAACTATATCGACTATAGTGGCCCAATGTGTTGAAATTCTGATCATAATGAACCGGATCATTTTGGTCCACGTCATGACTACGTGAAAGCCTCTCAGGAGTCGTCACTTTGAATGTGTTTTACCAATAGCTTTACAATGTAAGGGTACAATTCTCAAGAGGTTATGCTCTTCATCCAACTTGAGTGCTCTTGAGCAAATGCAAGTGGATCAAATGATGTCAGGAGATACGAGTGTAACAATGTTTGAACAATACATGGATAGACAAAGATATGTTACCATGGTAGGTAAACATGTAATATTAGGTTGAAGATGTTAGGATTATTTTACTGAAATAAACCTATCTTAAAGTTAGAGGCAAGTGTGGTGATGATGCTGAGGATGATGTTGAGATGATGATGACGTCTACATTGCGTGACTGAATGTGAGGGGGACCACATATTGTGAAATTAATTTGCCAACAAGGCTGTGATCTACACAGTAGATATACATACATCCGTGATAACCAACTTCAGTATGGAAGGTGGAATTTGTCACTGTATATAGTGAACTGTGTGGATTTACACCCTCTCCCTCCAGCCTTCCATTTCAGCAGGAGCGGCGCAGCATCACTGCTCGCGTCGTGGCGACGTCCGTCATCTTGTGACAGTTCTTGCGTCCCTATTTTGAGACATTGTGGTATGGAATTGATTTCGTTGTCTCGGGTTTGCAACCAGCCCGCTCCATTCGCACATGGGGAGATGTTAAAGGAAGCATATGGATGAATAAATGATGCCGCCCCTCCGCAAAAGATGGGACTGGCAAGGGAAGGCTCTTTAAAAATGCATCCTTTCCAAGCGCCTCTGCCCCACTTCTGAGAGCGCGTTAAGAAAACACAATTCAATTGCAGTAAAATACAGAACATAACGGTGGATACAGTTTAGTACGCCTATCACCCTACTATTCTTGATATTGAAAGCAATCGCAATATTTGAGACGCGCGTATTTTGGGTAGCGAGAAATAACCAAAAAAAAGACTATCAAACATGGAATTATGAATTATACAGATGGGAATGTATATAGGCTTTGAAAAAAATATTAGGTTGTCAAAAATTCAAGGGAACTTAATGCTTGAAAAACAAAACGGAATTGGGCCACTACATCATGCGTGTTAGACGAAAACATATCATCATTATTCTGAATTGCTTAGAATTATAGGTTTCTATGTCTGGAATGATTAAGCCTACACAAAAAAACGTAAAAAGTGACATTAGGCTAAGGAAAATACGCATATTTTCCGACTTACAATTTCAACACAATTCTGTTCAAAAGGCACAACTAATTATAGGCAATTATTAGGCTATGGGCCTCGCAGCCGTTCGAGGGGGACACGTTACCTTTGTGCATGCCGGTGTATCGGTCCTTAAGCACTGTCAGTTCGTGGATTTTCCCAAACTGTTCAAACAGGGGTTTCAGGTCTTTTTCCTCCAAGTTCCGCGGTATCTGCCCGATAAACAGCTTAATGGCATCTTGGTCTTTCATGTTGCCGCTCTCCGGATGAATGGAAATGGGTTCTGACCCGTTCATGGGTTTCGGAAATGTGATCTGAGGGTACTGGTGCTGATGTGGGATAAGTAGTAGTGGTTGTTGGGTCGGTGGTGCCCCCGGTCCGGTGAAAACCAGGCTGGAGTGAGCGGGCTGGGGCTGCTGTGGATGGTGCTGCCTTCTTGTTTCAGTCTGAGTGAATCTGGCCATTCTGAGCTGGGAGCAGAGTGGATAATAATGACAACACACACACACACACATACACACACTGTGAGAGAGCAAGCACTCAGCTGGAAACCAGGCTGACTTTCTATCCGACACACAACACACACGCACACACAGTACAAGGCAGAGGGGGTTGATAGTGGCAGAATAAGCGCAAAAGAGCGATATTCGCCACTCTGGAGCGACACCCACCGTCATTTATGAAGTATTTCAGCTTAGGTTGGGCATTAGGGCATGGATTTTTGAAAAGTATGGCTCTGACTAGCATATAGAAAATAAGCAAAGTATTTTGCAACTTTCTCCTTCCTTCTCAAGCCAAAGCATGCAGTAGGTCTGGAAAAATGTTAAGATGTTAAGATAAGCTCAACACTGGTATGTGGATAAATGTTGAAGATGAAACTATATCCACAAGGCCTCTGACCACCAACACTGTGTACCTCCTCAGATTTGAATTATCGAGGCCTACCCACAGAGAAACTGTGTGCTGACCTGCTCAAATGTAGGTCTGCATTCTTATAAAATAGCTTCGTTTCAACAACAGAGCTACATTAAAAGGGAGTTGCAGGCTCGTTTTTAATAAATAAAGACCCAAGTAATTTCTGTTTTCAACAATATGCAAAAAAGAATCACAGAAAGTTTGTTTTGGTAATACCAACACATGTAAGTACTCATGAGGACTTTTGCTTACATTGGTAGTCTGTGCAATGGAAACTAGGCTATTCATCCCATACTGTACTGCCTGCCTAGTTTCTGACATTCACCAACCACTGCTTTATTTGTATATTGCCTAGTTAGCCCTGGCTGAAATAACAATAACAATACAGGCTTCTTGCTCCCTCTTCTGGAACCCAACAAGAGGCTGGAGTTCAATTTGTAGCTCTGTTGTCTAGCTGGATGGAACAGTGGACTCTGTCTGGCAGTCAGTCATGCTTTCAGAGGGTTTAAAGAGCAGTGAATACAGTGAATGTTCAAATATGCTTACTCAACTTAAAGGGACAACAACTCCCATTGAAACTGTGTCCAACATGTATTTCATAGACTTAAGAAGCTTATAAAAATTGCTGCATAATTTTATGAAACTTCAATGACACGTGACATATGCAGCTGGCATAGGACTCTGCTACTTTGCACGATAGATTTTTAAAATATATTATCTGGTACTTTGGTTACATGCTGTAACTGCTATTGGCGGCAAGTGCTCTATTTATAGGCAAATTCTACTGCTATTGGCAATCGGTCATTAGATTGAGTCAAGGGACCAGCAAAACATTAAGCACAACATGCTTAATTAGGAGACTTATTGTAAGTACTTTTCTAATAGCAAGCAGACTAATCCCCCATGAGAGGCTTTATTTGCATTGTTTAGCTTCTCTTTACAGGGACTGTCAACAGCACTCAGATCCAAATCCATCATCAAAATTTAAACCTTAATGAAATAAAAACGTAACTACAGACAAAACTAAGGCAATAGACAGGGTAGTTTGACTTGCGACTTAGCCACAAACCACCCTTTAACTGAACACATCTGCTGGACAGATTTCTAATTACAGCCTATTTAACAGTGGATTAAATAAAGTGATATACTGTCTGTGACAACAGACTCGAGGCTGCAAGGTGAATCGATACCGCTGGGCTGTCTTGGCTGCTGCTGCTTCTGTTACTGTGGAAGAGCAGCACCATAGGGGTCCCGTCCTAGAACTACAACTTACGGATGGCTGCGTCAATGTCTGGGAGGATTGTCTTCAGCTGGTTCCACTGCTCTGGGTTTAGCGCTATACCTGTAGAGGGGGGGAAGGAAAGGTCTGCTTTCAAAAGGGCCTTGGTATGCTGTAGACACAGAAATTATTAGAGAAATAACACTGTGGCCAACAAGGTGCAGGGTTGAGAAGCTTGAAGAAAGACATGTGCTATGCAGAATAGCTGGTTGTTTTCATTGGGTGGAATGAGGGAATAATTTCAGCTCTACTGAACTGTGCTCATGAAATTTCTTTCTGCAAAGTTCAATAAGTGCAAGTCTAGAGGGAGAGACAGCAGCAGGCAGGGATACACATTGACATTACCAGTCAATAAAACAGTGGGTGGTAGCTACACAAACACAGAGCATCGGTTATTGTAAACATGTTCTTTTGAAATGTGAATGTAATTCTTTCAAGCAGCAGGTCCCAGGGTGCCCTGCAAGATACCTTTGGTCTTGTTACCAAACTGCCGTTCCTTTTCAATCTCTGCATGCAAGGCACATTGTTATTTTGGGCTCTGTTGATTGTGTTATAAAGTATATGTATTGATTAGAAGAGGCAGGGTATTCACCGAATCTGGCTGGCCATCTGAATGGAAGCTGGCAGGGACAGGAGTCAAAGTAGATGCGTTTGGCGGATGGCTCAGCATGTTAGCTTGCTTACATCTGTAGTGAGGAAACAAACAAACATGCATTGCAGCTCTTATTGAATAAGAATACTGAGCTGTCACAGCGCTGGCTCACCAGCCTCTGAAGGAGGTTGAGTAGCTATTTTTAGGGTTGTGGTCAACACAGGGGGAGGGGGATTGAGAACTTCCACTTCATGGTTTTTTATTGACCATTGCCATTAGTGTTTCACCAAGCTGAAGGCAGAGACAAGAAATCAATAAAGGCCACACTATTCGTGTGAACTAAAAAGTTACATACAATTTAGCTGGCTGGCATTGCTTGTTAACCAGGCTGGACCCTGGAAGGGAGGCAGGCTGGCTTGATCTGTTCAGCCTGGGAAGGTTGGGAGGCCCAGAGGGAGAGACAGGAGACAGCTAGGGGATTCATTTTGCATTCTCTGTGCACTTGCAGACATACAGACAGACACAGGCAAACACACACACACACACACACACACACACAGACACAAACGCACACTTCCTAATTACCCAAATTCAATATTATTCTCACACATTCTGTAACTCGCTTGCATATTGTGCAAACAAAGGAATGCACATAGGCACGAGCATACAGTACATATGCACACACACGATTTAACTTGCCATATGCTATCTAGTTATGAGCTGGGAGTCAGTGAATGAACGAATGAACTTTGTGAAAAGACAAAACAGAGTGTGCAACACTTTGCTGTTAAGAGAAAGGTTCTTCTATGCTTGGGCTGCCACGGAAAAGTTCTGAAACTATAGTTGTGGTTTAATAAGCGGAAAGGGTTGGAGGTGTCCCCCAGTGCCTAATTCACCGTTGCACTTCGGTTATGCATTGCAAAGCATGCTCGCTCAACTGTAAGGTGTTGTTCAAGAAAATTAGGGTGTGATGTGATGATGGCATATCACACTGGAGACAGTTTTATGGACCGCTGGCTTAACTGATGAGATGTGATAAGAGCAGGCTGAACTGTGCTGTAGTGTGCCGCACCTTTCCTTCCAGGCCTCAGGTCCCCGGTCTGGGAAGTGCACAACTCTCAGATATCGATCAGAGCTTTTCCACGGAAGAGAGACACTCTAACATAGCGCATCTTTCCAATCTGTTAACACAAATTTGAGTCATAAGCCATTAGAACCATAGGCTCAGAAAATAATAAAAATGGTGAGTATCCATCATTATTATTGGTATTCCCTGTCAAAAGTTTGAATTTCTTAATTCCAATGAAACTTCACATCCTGAGTTGACAAAAAAGAAAAAGACCTGCACCCAGAACCTGGATCCTGCCTCTCATCTAAATCCTCCATCCTTGTCCCTGTGTACACTCATCCAAAACCAGACATGGATTTAAAAGCATACGCCTATACAAGCACATGAACACACCAATCTCACGCTTTTAAATCCAACTCAGGTTAGTGCATGTCGTCTTTAGGGGAAAGGGGACAGAGAATTGGCACTTGAGATTGAATTCACTGTAAGAAGCAGTCTTGGTAATCCTGTCTTGACCTATAGATAATTACACCGGCTTTGCTTCACGCTCTATAGACTAAATGAATTGGCTTTTTGGAAAAGAGGGACTTGAACTGTATGCTAGGAATATAAAAATTTTAATTTTCCCAAATTTTGCCTAACATTTCCAATCATCTCCTGATGCCTTAAGTGAACATTAACAGAGTAAAAAGTTTGAAAGCCACTCAAACTCCTAATATTTCCAGTCTACTGGAGATATTACTTGACTCTGGTAGGTTCATGGTGATTGGTATATTTTGTTCTTGCTCTAGACCCAAACCTAGAACATGGCCGCCTCCTCCTGCATGGGGACGTCCTGTGTGATTCTTCTTGGTTCATGTTCAGCATCTTCTCCTGCATCAGGCCTCTTGCTCTGTGTTTCCTGGGTTGTAGAGAAGAGCAACAAGCATAATTGGAAGGCATGAAATTTAGATTGATGGGCTCTAAGCCAACAGTGATGCCTAATTTAACAATACACCCAAAGTTTACTCTACATGAGGCGTAGGATTTAATATATAACCCATGGGCTGCCTGTGACTTGCAGTATTATTGTTTTAGGAAGACGTCGATGGCCTGGGGCTGACTACGTCCTGAGTCACTACCATCTGAAGTAGGTACTGCTGCATGACACCTTCGATATGGGCATTGTCAAAGTCTGTTTTAGCATAAAAGTACCTTGTGAATTCTATCCAGAACAATTCATCCAGTTAGATTACATGGTATTTGTGACTGAGTGGCACCTGACCTGTACGTGGCGTCGTCTCCTCTTGTTCAAACAGGTCAGTGTTGTAGAGCGTGAACCTGTCTCTTTATGCTAGCTGAACCGAAAGCGATTTATTTTATGCCGCACATTTGCACCCGAGGAGCAACAAGCGAATATTTTCATGCAATGTTCAAATGGAAGACACAGGCGAGTAAAGTAAAGGACTGAAAAAGTATGTTGTATATTGTCAACAAATCAACGTGGCAGTGGCACTGTTTTACGCGGAATTGGGCCAAATTCAGCCCTTCAGACATGTCAAATAGGCCCCCTGATTCTGAGCAATTTACCCTATAAAAACGTATGCGCCTGTAGTTTCCCACCAATAACAGAAGTAGCCTATCTACAGTCAATGTTCCCGTTATAGACAAGCTGTGGCGAGGTCTGTCCTCCTGCTATCTGAATCGCCGGGGTAGCTAGCTTTCCGACCAAACCAAACTGTTTGCAAAAATGTCGCTCTCCATGTCTCCTCTGTCCACACAGAGAGTGGGCAGAGAAGTGTTTGTTTGTGCCAGTGACTGTAAAAAAACAAAGCCTGTGTGTTTACTGTGTAGCCAGATCATCTCTGTGACAAAGGAGTAGGTTACAATTTGAGGAAGTGAGGAACCAAAACTGTTACTGATATGTATATTATTCAGTCATTTATGGGAATGATTTGTGTTAATATGAAATCTAAAGCCTAGTAATAACTGTCTATCTTTAGAACAAAAGTCACTGCTGTTTGCCTTTGTTGGGCAGAATAGGCTACTATTCCTCCTGTGTGTGTGTGTGTGTGTGTGTGTGTGTGTGTGTGAGATCTTGAGGAAAAAACAAGGTGCCTTAGTGATTTTCAGATGGCCTTTTGATTGTCATATAGGATGGAAATAAATTCCACTGTACATTCTTACTACTCACTGCTCCAAGTGTTCAGGAGGGATATCCCATTGGGGGAATCGATTTTAAAATTCTACTACTTGTTTACAAAGCTCTAAATGGCCTTGCACCTCAGTATATAACAGACATGCTAATTAGATACAAACCAGCAAGAACTCTCAGGTCCACAGGCAGCGGTCTTTTAACCGTCCCTCATACTAACTCCAAAGCAGGGGATGCTGCCTTTTGTATTTATGCCCCAAGTAGATGGAACGCCCTGCCTGAGGACCTGAGAGGGCCCCCACACTGAACACCTTTAAAACCAGGTTAAAAACCTTTCTTTTCACAACAATCTATGGCTAAGTTCTTAATGTGTATGTGTGTGTGTGTGTGTGAGTCTGTGTGTGTGTGTTTTGTATATTTTGACATTGGCATATTCTGCACTGATTCTTGTGTAACTGCTCTAACACTTGTTGATGCATATTGCATATGCATACTGTATTGTCTTTTTATGTAAAGCACATTGTGTTGCCCTGTGTATGAAATGTGCTGTATAAATAAATTTGACTTTTGACTTTTTTGACCCTGACCTCAAGATATTGATCCTCAGTTAAATTGCACCTACATTTTCTAACCACCAGATGGAAGCTGTGCTCCGTTCTGATTTCCTCCCATATCCTACCAGTCATTTAAGGCCATCTGAGTCTGACTAATGAGTAACCTGAATTAAATTATTGCCATTTCCCCTAAAGCTATGTCTTAAATATCACATTTGCTGTTGACAAATCCACATAATTCTATTATATCTTAATACTTTCACCCCTTTCAATTTCCAAACATAAATTAGGCTATGCGTTTGATGGCACTGGCAGTCATAGCAGAGATTAACATGAAATGGTAAGCACTGGAAACATTTAAATGCTAAAAAGGGTGCCACTGGAACATCATCATACAAAATATATGTTTGATAAGGAAATGCAGTCTGTTTTAGAAGATTTATCCATCCATCCATCCATCCATCCATTTCATCACAGGGGTAACAGGGCAAGTAGAGCAGCCCAGAGATCCTCCAGCTCCTCCAGGGGGATCCCCAGGTGCTGCAAGGGCTGCTGGGAGATGAAGTCCCTCCAGCGTGTCCTGGGTCTGCCTCAGGGAATTCGCCCAGTCGGCTGTGCCAGGTATATGGGAGGCACCAGGGGGAGGTTATCATTGCCAGGTGCCTGAACCATGCAGATTGGCGTTGAAGGTGGCATTCACATGGGACAATTAAATAGCCTATGCATTGAAACCACCTAAAACCTTTGAAGCGGTCTGTACAGATTTCATTAACTGGTTAAGTCCATTAGCAGATGACGTTTACCTGCACTCTGTCAGAAGTTCAACTAGTTTCAACTCTTTCGACGCACTGCATTGTGATATTTTCACGCACTGCGCACCGTCAGTCCATGTTATCTGTCAACGCATAGGTCTCATTGAAATACAGGGGATATTGTCTGTTTTTTTGATACTGGTTGAGTTAAACTTAAAAGGGCAGAACCAAAGAACCACATTTTTTCTGGCTAAGCAACATTAAATCCCATTGACAGAGGCAAGGTTTAAGAGAGGCGGTAGCCAATATCATAAAGCCCAGTCCTCTTCTGAAAAACATTAATTCTAGCCAAACTATAGGCATACTAGCCTAGCTATTTGAGGTAAGTTAGTTAGTTGGTCTACTGACTTGCCAAGATCATGACTGCCATGGTCATGAATGAATGAAAAAAAATTGCAAGTCATTGTAAGTTTTTTTTTATTGTAAGTTGACCAGAGTTCTGTCTTTGCCATTCAAGTTTACCAGTTAGCTAAGTTAGCTAATTTGCACCCATTGAGGTTTAACTCAAGCAGCAAGATTATGTCTGCCTCCAGAGCGGCTCTGCCTCTGAGAATTGTTTGTATAGACCAGACTTTAAAAAAAGACTAGGTTCTCAACCTTTTTGGCTCGTGACCCTTTAAAACGAAGCAATGCCGACTCACGACCCCCGTCACAGGCTACATACACATATGAGGTGAACAGTCCAACCAAAGAACGATTTTCCCTTTTCAGGTTGTCTCATTTTATTTATTATCAGAGGAGGCCTAGAGGCTCTGTCTATTCAGTATTTCAATAGAAAAGAAAACTTCTATAGAAGAAACCACCAATATAGACCAACTAAAACGCCAACTCTGGCCAAAGCACCTACACTGGCACTAGGGGGGGGGGACTCCAAGGTCCTTCTGGATCACTGAGCTCCTCACCCTTTCACAGACTGAACCTAGCAAGCCTGTGCAGAAACCTGTATTTGCGATCTCATTCTTTCGGTCACTGCCCAGAGCTTGTAAGCATCTAGAAAAACTGTGTGTATGATTTTTGAGGTCCAGCCCCAGATTCTAGCAATCTGAGTCAGCCACTTGAAGTCAGTAGTGGAGGAATTTTAGTTAGTTTACAATAATGTACAAAATATTAGTAGTAGTTTATAAAAAACATTACTACATGTAAAGTAGTTTACATGTAAAACTATTTTTTTAAAACTGATAGGCCATCACATCCCGAGATAGTGTATTGGTTAAGATCCCAGCCTTTTAATGTACATGTAGCCCTACCCTTCCTATCCTGGGATCAAATCCCTTTTCCCCTTCTCACCTAATGTCTTATTGAAGATAAAGGAAATTTTACTTATTTTAATTTAACAATTTAACTGCCAAGGTTAACACCATCATGTATTTATTCTAAATAAATGAAAAAAATGAACTAGATCAAAACTTATTCAGATTAAGGGTTCGATGTAGCCCTTTTTCAACTTCCCAAGAAATATCAAAGAACCCCAAAATGGTACTTGGTTGCAGAAAGTTCCAAGAGGCCTTTGCCCTGCAAAAAGAAAACAAAATCTCTTGAAGACCCCCTTCCTTCCATTCCCTCCAGATTTTCAAGTCACTGCAGTTGACCTGTGTGGATTTGTGTCAGTGTTACTGACTCATTCACACATCCTATTTTACAGTCAGCATGTGTTCAGATCCAGCTGACTGCTCTTTCTACTCCCTTATCTGATCAACACAGTTACAAGAAATATCACATTGGAATAAAGAAAGGTGTTTATTGAAATAACAGTCAATTTAATTAGAATAAACAGGGCAATGCCAGATAGTCTACATGCAAGAATAGTGCAGAGTATATTCCCCTAGAGTATTTTCTTAACGTAACATTGATAAAGTAATAGAATCAAATTGCAACTCCAACTAGGTTAACACAGGCCTTATTTCAAATAAATTAAAGATAACAATATCAAAGCTTATTCTGATGAGAATGGTTCTATGTGCCACCTTTCTCAAGTTCAAGTTTGTTTATAGCCCTTTATCGCAAGCATGTCTCAAAGAACTTTACATAGAATGAGCCTAACTAGATCTAAATGATCAGCAATCAATCATAGAACAGAATGATGTTAGACAAACACAAGGAAGCAGAACAAAGCACAAGACACAAATTTTAGCAAGACATATCAGCCTACCTATGCTACATGGCCTAACCTACCCGGCACCACCAGCTTTAGACCCTTGAAGCATACAAGGAAAAACTTCCAAGAAAACCTTGGAACTTGCGTAGAACAACCAAATAACCCTCTTTTCCCAAAACGCTTCATGGGTGTAAATTATTCCAGTTTGCACCCTTTTCCCAACCAAAACTCTTGAAAAAACCCCTAACTTTGCCAAATGAAATGCAGCAGTGAACGTTCCACACCACAGCACATACTGTGTTTTGTAACCAGCGTGGGTTCGAAATCAGCCCACTATTTCTGATTCCTTTGTACTCCTCTTTCTGTTTAACATATAGGCACAGGAAATGTGGCTCTAGAAGAAAGAAATGTGTCATATGAAATAGCTGAGGGGGGGACAGCTTTTAATGCTTTATATTTAAAATAGCCTCCCACCTATTACAGTATGAAGAGAGGCTCTAGGTTCAGGATGCTGCCTAACCAGAAACCCACAGAGGAAAATTAACAAGGGAAAAAGATAAAATGCTTATATTCATTGTATTCATGAGATGTCATTCATGTTACATAATTATTGGACTAGCTGTAAGCTAGCACACTCATGTTATTGCCACTGTTTATTTTTATTTCTTTATTATTCTCTCCAAAAATGATGGACTTCAACTCCTTCCACATTATTGATTCTTTAGAATGTTGATAGTTGACTTCTTAGCTTTGGGTTGTCTGCATGCTTTTTGTTTGCAAGTAGCATGGTTGCTCTGGCTGAAGGGAAAGGATCAGCTGGGGTCCAAAATGTTATGACTAAGATGTGAAATATGTAAACATATAAATATCTAGCTCATGATTAAGATATATGAAATATGGAAGTACATGAATGTCTATCTTATGATTAAAGTAATAGTTAAAAGATAAAAATGATGTCATTATCTGCTCACCATCATGTCAGTTGAAACACTGGTGAAGTTAGCTGGTGCAAAACCGCTGGAGTGAATGGAGACTGTTCCAAAAAGGGCAAATGACCATAAAATTACTCCAGACAGCACAATCCAAGTGTTCTGAGGCTAAATGATTGCACTGTGGGTCCAAAGGTCCATTATTGACCTCATTATCTCCTAGGGGATAATTAAGAATTTATTTTTCAAGAGAAGCCTCAAGATGAAAACAAAATTTGGGGATGAATAACATACAATAACATACAATAACATCACATAAAAAGTAAGAGCAAAGTTAAAATTTGCTACCTAAGCGCTCAAAAGCCAGTAGTCTGATATCAGACGAGCAGGATCCGGGGCCAAGCCTGTATAAATCTTGACTAAACAAAGCACAGGCAGCTTCTTATTGAGTGTACCTCAAGATCCCTCGTAATCGGTTTAGACTCACCCAGAGAGACTTGCTTTATCAGTTTTATCATTTTGCAATGAGGTTCATGAATAGGGAGCAAAATATCTGACTGCTCCTTTGTCGGCAGACAGTTCAGACAGATAACAAAAACAATTTAACAGTAATTTAATAGTAATATTATAAAGTTTTTTAGAGATATTAAATCACAAGTAATGATGAAGCAGATGCAGAATAGCTTTATAGTTAAACGTACCAATGAATAAGTCTACAAGTGAAACATCACCATATTCAATTGGAATAAAAGTGCCAGCTTTAAGTTGAGAGTTTGATGCCACTGGGACCAATTATACTATTCATTTATGCACTTATTACAACATGCCTTAGATAAAAACATCCACCAAATGTCATATCTGTCATCCAAGCTATTGTGGCATAGCCAGATTATATTCAGAGCCTAAAGCAGTGCAGGGCTTCTCATTAGTGTTTTCTGAGAAAGAACTGTTAAGATTTGGTTGTTATTCTAAATTATGCATGCCATGTGAGAGGTCTTACAGTGTGACAGTTATTGTTAGACTGGCATTTAGGTTTATGATTGGCATTTGCTCTACAGCATCTGTAAATCTACGGTGTTTTGTGAGGCTCCAAAAGCTCATTACCATACTTTTTTCAACTTTCAATTAGGAATATGCTGTCATCTGACCTCCATCTTAAATTTCTGGAAAATGAAACACAGTGGAGTGGAGCGTTCAAATGAGAAATTAATAGTGCTCTGTCAAGTGACATATCAGCTCATCGACAACAGGCGCTGAGTCTATCCAATTTATGCATTATGCATGCTTAGCTCTTTTTCCTCTGCAGTGCTTTCATCATGTTCACTGTGGAAGGCTGACAACTAGGAAGTACGGTGGTCCTACACTGTAACATTTTAAACTCAGTAGATGTTTTTTCCTGTGTATTGATGCATTTCACCATGTGGTTTGGCAAATCTGTCTGCTATACTAGTAGTAGAAAAATAATATAATGAATCAATCATTGTTCATTTTTGAAATTTAATCCAGAAGTTATTCATTTTAGAGCACATTTGTACATGCAGATTCCATGGCCAAAATTATGCCATACTTTTCCATATGTTTGATTTAATATTGCTTTAATAATTGCTAAATAATTAATTTAATATCTGCTCTTTTAACCTGAATTATATGGAGTGACCACTTCTCTCCAATCTCACCCTGGTTACATTTGCTACCACTAGAACTTTGAATTGATTTTAGAATCAATCTTACTGATTACTTTCAAACAAAATGCATGCATTTGCTTGTGTCTACATTGCTTATTTACTTTCAGTGGATTCATTTATGATGAACTTTTAATTGTATTCATTTAGTTTGTAAAAGTGTTCTTTTAATTTTCTGTTGATACATATATGATGATTTTAATGACAATTATTATCATGATTATGAATGTTATTACTACTTTTCCCTGGCAGGTAACAATGATGAGAGATGGAGGAGAGAGCAGGAGAGCATGGAGGAGAAGGTGAAGGTGCATCAGACCATCCAGAAGGGGTACGAACAGACTGCAAAGGCCTTGGAAGACAGGAAGGAGATGGAGAGAGAGCTCAAAGAGAAGGACAATAAGATTCAAATACTTGGACAAAGTACTGGGAGTCTCACCAGAGTCAAGGATAAGTCGTCCTCCACCATTGCCGCTCTGAAGGTCTGTCCATCTTTCAGCAGAGCTGGGAGAAAGAAAGGAAACAGATGGAGAGGATGGTGAGACAGGCAGAGGTGAGGGCCATGATTATGTGCAGAGAGAACAACAAAATGTTCAATTCTTTCTTGGTTAGCCTTGAACGCCTGAAGCAGAAACAAAACCAGTGGACTGTGGAAAAAAGGGAATTTGAGACACAGATCATATGTGAGCGTGCTGACAGGAAGAAAGAGAGACATGACATGCAGGACAGAACAAAGGAAGTTAAAGAAACTGGCATGGTACAACTGACAGAGAAGGACACCGAAATCAAACTTCTTTGTCACAATCTGTCATCAAGAAGAATGCAGAGCCACCATCACCGACCTGCAAGCCCTCTCTGCAGCCCTGATGAAAGATTGGAGCAAAGAAAGAGAGGAGATGGAAATGAGGGTTTTAATTCCCTACTCCTCGCCCTGGACACACTGAAGCGGAAGCGAGCCATGGAGAGAGACGCCATGATGACCAAGGACCTGAAGGCCAAAATCCTCCTGCAACAAGCATCCTGGGAGGAAGAAAAGGCTCCACTGAAAAAGATCAGGGTGGCTGAGCAGGAACAGACACCAGCTTCCCAAGGGAGAAACATCCTACAGCAAACCACCCAGACTGAAGAAAACACAGAATAGGTACAGGTACAGAATAGGGATGTGCAAAAGTCAGTGTTTTCAAGGTGGACTAGTCAGTGTGTTGTCTGAACAATTAGCTGACAAGTCAGTCTCAAGAAAGGCCTATATTTAAATTAGGCTGTATTGTGGATAGGCTTAAGAATATGTTTCTTGGCTATCTTAATAATGACAAAGTATGAACTTTGCATTTTTGAGGCAGAATGCATAACAATTTCTTCTTAAATTAAGAAAAAGGGCAAAGAGAGACGTTTCTGATCTATTTCTCCCTTTGTGCTTGTGTTGAACACGGACCTGCAGCCTTGGTCTAGTTTACAATTTCTGTGTGATGACATATTTTAGACGAATAATAAATCAACTTTAATAGGGCTTATTTAAGACAGCTTTCCACAACCTTTACAAAATTGGTGGGATTGGGCTACATTGGCATCGTCACAAAAAAAGATGTATAACCTATAGCATGTCGTGTCACATGCCGCCGTGCACAGGTTCAAAGTAGGCCTTATTGGCTTATATCAAATTAGATATGAAAACACTACTAGCATAGTGTAAAGTATACTCTGATATATTTGTAATCGTATTTGGTAATCAAAATAAACCATACATCCATGTCAGGATGTATGGTTTCTGGTAAGCAAAGACAAATTGCAGCACTATATTCTTACTAAAGCACAGAGGACTGAAAAAATGTCAGCATTTTTAGGAGGAAGAAAAAGAACACTAAAAAGGTGCATATGCATTCAATTTCAAATTGTGCCTTAGAAATTCAATTTTTAAATTCATTTATTATTCAAAGTCATTGTTTTTAATTCACCAATTCAGTATGAGCAGACAAATTCAAATGTATGCTACAAAAATACGATCTCTGCTGGCACTGATCCTCCCATACAGTTTGCTTTAGTCTGCATGCTCCATCTGAAAACCACAGGCCTCCTCTTCTCCAACCAGACAGCCAGCAAGTGTCTGCTCCTCTTCTCCAATCAGTCAGCCAGACAGCCAGACAGCCAGACAGCCAGCCAGTGTCTCCTCCTCTCCTCCAATCAGTCAGCCAGCGTCTCCTTCGGCCAGAAAGCCAGTCTCTCCTCCTCTCATGCAGACAGTGAGCCAGACAACCTGACAGCCAGTGTTTGCTCTTCTCCAACCTGCCAGCCAGCCAGCCAGTCAGCCAGTGTCTCCTCCAGCCAGTCAGCACAGGTCAGTTCCCTCAGGTTGGACATCGGGCTGTCAACCTGCAGCAGTGACATTATGGCTCCGCAGCCTGCCATAGTGATTCATCATTCTCCATTTTTCAAACATCTCCCTTAAATCATCTGCTGGCTCAGACTGGGCTGCAAAACCACTTCACAAACCTGACAGTGTGAATGCTGTTCTGAGCTCTGATCTGTCTTGGTTCCCTGTTTTCTGTCATTTCTGCCATTTGCCGTCCTTAGATAACATTAGTAATTCCCTGCTGACCTCCTTTACTTTTAACAACCTCAGTGATGTCATGCTGATATTCATTTTTTTCTCCTCCATCTTTGAATGATTGACAGAAAAATGTAGTCACTGAAGTGGACCAGATTATCATCAGTTTAAACCATATGTGCAGTGGAATAAAGTTTTCCTGCTTTTTCTCAACTAACTGAACACTTTCAGAAGTGTGATGCGCTTTTATCATTCAGCAACCATCATGAATATCAGCTAATACCTATTTTATCTTCTCTCTGTGTCCTCAGCCTTTCTACAGCTTGAGTTGACAAGCCCAGGACAAACCATCGTTTTATTTGTATAGCACATTTCATACACAGGTAAGCTCAATGTGCTTCACATTAAAAGACAAAAATAGTGACAATAAACAGATAAGGAAATACAATGCACATGTATAAAATACACTCCACATAAGTAAAATACCCTTTCAGCCACGCGTACAACACACACACTACATACATACATACACACATACATAAAATACAGCTTTACCCCCTCCTACCCCTACAACAGCACTCGCACACATCTAGACTAGAGCAGAACCACACAAAGGCACACACAAGCTTTTTTCAGACTGCTTTCAAAAGAGTACACAGTTGTAGTAGATCCCAGGTCATCAGGTAGTTTGTTCCAAAGAATAGCACCATAGAGACTAAATGCACCTTCACCTGATTTTGATTTTATTCTAGGAACAGTTAGGCGTCACATACATGATGATCTAAGGGATCTGATTGGTTTATAGCCAGTGAGCAGGTCAGAAATGTATTTAGGAGCTAAACCATTTAGAGCCTTGTAAACAAGCAATAATACTTCAAAATCAATTCTGTATTCTACCGGGAGCCAGTGAAGTGATCTCAGTATAGGAGTAATTTGTTCTATTTTCCTAGTCAAGTATCTGTTTGCTTTAGTCCAACAGCAGCCGCCTTTTACAGCCCCTCTGCTCCAAAGTCAGCACAGTTCACAAAATATCTTCATTTTGTTCCTTCTTTTAGAAATGTTTGTACTGACTGGTCTGATTTACCATGATCAGTGTGAGATCAGCATCAGTGAAATTGCAGAGAGAAAATTACATTGACTATTTATTAAAAATCAAGAGGCAGGAGAAAGCCGTTGTAGTTCCAGTCTGATCCTGGTCAGCCTGACATGTTGGTCCAGGTATCCTGCACCACCTCTCCTCAGTCCTGCAGGCCAGGTGTCTGAAACAGCAACCAGCCAGGACTATTTATAAAACAGTGCCTTAGGAATTGAAATGGATCGGTTTCACATAATAGAAAATAGGTGTTGTAGTAATAGTAAGTCAAGTATCTGTCTGCATCCCTCCAGACACCTTTAAATATTAATTTGAGGGTGTCTCCTGAGGCACAGGTGGAGGCACATTCACATCAGTCTACTGTATATGCTCTAGGCATAATGCACCCAAGCCCCACAAACACCTACACCCACAGGGAGACTTGCAGAGCAAAATGTGTGAAATACCTTACGGCATGAGTAGATGTTGTTGGGTTGCCATGCACTCAATTTATTAACCATCAATCAACATAATGAAATATGTGTTTTGGATGCAGGCTGATAGGAAGGTCACCTAGTTACTGTTTTTTTATTGTTTGTTTTTTTGTTTACTGACAATGCCGAAAAACTGCCGAAATGCACACATAATGCCGATGTACAAATGGGTGATGAGAAATACCTAACATTAATGAAATACTTTGACAGAAAGAAATGGACTGCTGCTTTCAGTTGTCATTGAGGTTATAAACTCTCATTTGTATGCTGCTTCATGCTGTGAATTGCTTTTGGGTAATAAAGCAGTAAAGAAACCCCAACAAATTGAAGTAGACCGTTCTCTTCAGTCTGGTTGGATATCAGGGTACAGGAACAAGCTTTGATTAATATTCTAGCTCTTTCTAGCACATCGGTGCACATTATTTCAGGGATTCCATGTGTGATTTCAAAATCTTAATCACAAAATATAATTGTTTTATTATATTTGTGTTGGGGCAGATACAAATATGTTTCGTGAAACAAATCCAGTGCATTTTATGACTGTAGTATAATGTTATCACTGCAAACATGGAGATGGACTTTTTGGATTGTCCACAATGAATGTCCTCATCTGAGTTATATTACCTATCCTGATCTCATCTAACATGTGACCTGATAAACACCCACGTCATCGTGAATATAACATTCAAATGACTATCTAGTACAGTATTTCGCCTTGGAGATCTTACATTCACTATAGCATTTGTCCTAACCTGTCTTTGTTTGATTACATTTCTACAGCTTCATTTTTTAACAGGTTCTTTCATTCGCATACTCCTCAGGTTAAGATAAGATTCACCCCAAGCTTCATTGACTTTGTGACTGAGTCTTGGAATTGAGATTAACAACAACTGTCTCAAACTTGGGAGTGATTAAGTTTTTTTCTGGAGTCAAGACATTGGGAGTCGGTCACAAACACAGACAAATAGTGAGAGATAGCAGAGAAGACAAGACGCATTAGTGGCAGATGAAAAACTGTTATCTAAATTCTATGATGTAACTGATAACCAAGAAAGGTCGGGGGCGCAAAACTTGACATAAACAGTCACTCCAATGCAAAGTTGAAGATAAGAGTGAAGCCATTATTTTCAAAACTTAAATTCGTAAAAACTTTATAATAATAGATTAATGCAGCTCTGGGATATAATTTATTTTTAGATGTATTCAGACAATGTTCAAAAACTGTTTGAGGACATAACTGTGGAGCCTTTGCCCTTTGGAACCCTCCTCTGTCAGATAATAAGGCAATAATGATGATGTAATACTTCTTACTGATGGTTATTGGCAGTGATCCCATTCTACATTGAGATGACATGACAGTGAGCTCAGAGAGTATAGTGTACTGAACGAGAGCAGGTTTAGTGATCATGTTAGCAAGAGTGTGGCAAGTCTAAGCTTGTCAGTCTTTTTGCCCCCAGGGTCGACTCTGAGCCTGCAGCCTGGAAGGCTCCTTCTGCCAAGCCAAGCAACTTAGCCAGCTTAGCACACTAGCTTTAAACAAACTCTTTGTTAGCCAGCAAGCAAATCCTATCTGCGAAGGCAATTCTCTGTGTGATATTGTGTTATTAATAGTTTCTGGGCTATTGCCTGGATGCTGCCAAGCTAAAGCCCAACCAGCTAACAAGCTAGTTAGCTGGCTGCCTTACTGTACTACTGCCAGCTATCTTAATTTAATTCAATTCATTAAAGTTATACCGTCAAACAAAGCACATAGATTATAAAGGGAGAGAGCATATTGTTTCTGCGCATTCATGTTTTCAGTGCATGTTTTCCTTACAGGCTGATTAGTGGCCATTTGCCCCATTCCCACTTATTCTAGAAATAAATTAGTTTTTCCACAAATAATCCAGTCTCAAAGGGACTTAATACACTGTCACAATACACTGATAACAGATCTGATTCAATAAACTACAAAATTGATATTATCTGATTCAATAAACAACACAATTGATATTATCTGATTCAATAAACAGAATTGATTTAAGATTAAGATTAATCTTTCCTATGATTGATATAGTTTAATAGATGTCTGTGAAGCCAAGGCTTTTAACGCTGCCAGTCTGGGACCATAGCTTCTTTTAGTTATATAGTACTATTAGTGCAGTAGAAATGCTTTCTCTCTATAAAGTGTTGTTGTTGTAAAAATTCTTAAATTGGCTGTCACCAGATAATGTTTATCCATTTCCTAGCTCAAACTCTGTGGTCCAGACTGGCTATTGTATGTTCAGTGTGTTATGAATATATGCCAAAGGTCGGATCTATTTTCCTGTCAATATGCTATCAAACAAAATAAGAGGAAAGGAAAGAACAAACTTTGAACTTTTCAATTTTGTACATCCTAGTGGAGACTTAAATGTTTTCCATCTCCACATGGATATACTTGTGAATTGCCTTAGTGGTCCACTCTTTGCTACCAATCAGATGCTATCTTCTCATGTAGCCAATGGGGATAAAGCTGGTTAGTCGACTGGGTGTGTTGTGTTGGAGTTTAAACTTTGGACCTGAGAAAAAGAGCTGAGAGATACAATAGAGACTCTTTAGGGTCTGGAGCGCAGCTACTCCACAACAAAGTAAATCAGATCATTTAACTGGATTTGTGTAGTTTCGGCGGCTTCTTCAGTGTGCCACCCAAGGAGAGAAATAATGGACCACTACTCAGATCAGGTAAATGGGTCTGTAACAGAATTTTGTCTTGTTATTGGATTATTTATTAGTTGGCCAGTTTAGGTTACTGGGGCAGTGGAAATTGGCTGCATGTCCCACAGAGCAAAGTTCAGGTTTGACAGCAAATCTATTTAAAGCCTCCAGAAGAATACCTGCTTAATGCCTGTTGGAAGGCTTGTTTTCAACCTGAATATAATTAAACTGTTACAGTTCTAACTGAACAGCATCGAAAGGAAATGAATATTACAGGTATCAACTCTATAAAAATGTTCTACAGATCCACACGGGTTGGAGGAGCATATTCTACAGTACAGAGTTGTCAGGGAGGGTCATGTTGCCAATAAAACAGCAGTCCTCAGCTGTGACAGTATATGAAGGCTTTTACAGTTTCTCTACTGGCCTACTCGCTTGTTATCGTTGGTTCTGTGAAGGTAGGGAAGACAAAATGTTGTATGGTGTCATTAATGGCATGATCTCATCCCAGGGCTGTGATGGGATCGAGCTGCTTGATTGGCTGTTTGATCAAAACGATGGAATCCTGCGTTACGAGGAAACGGGACACCATGACAACCATCACACCTGGCCAGTCCAGGACCCAAATGTGCGTGAGACCATGGGCTCTTTAATGTCACTCATATAGGCTACAGATGGCTGTTTGCTGTATGTATCTAGTTCCTCCTTGACAGATTCTATAGGTCTTCATCTGTTTTTAATAGACAGTCCCATCTCTCCATCACAGTGCTCTCATCTGAAGCAGACAGACTAATAATAGTACTTGGGGTTTGCACTCAGCAGATGCTGCAGCCAGCCGCACAAGCAGACAGTGACTTTCTGAATGCCCTCTTGAGTGGCAGCGATTCTGTGTCGGGCTCGCCTCTCTGGTCCCCCTCCCCCAGCGACAGTGGTATCAGTGAGGACCCCCCGTCAGACCACATGGACAGCCCTCAGCGCCCTGAGAGCCCCCCTGGGGAGCCCCAGTACTTCAGCCCCCAGCCCCAAACCAAGGCAGCCCTGGAAGCCAACTTCTCCATTGATATCAGTAAGTCACAAACTAATACAGAATACATACAGAATATTAACTGATTTGGTTGTGATTATACTATGATACTATGATTTACTACTTATAGTATGTTAAATGCCTTTTACAATGAGAGTGGTAAGCAGGCAGTGATCACTGAAAAAAGGAGGGGAAAAGGAAAAATTTGTGTCTCCTAGTAGTCATCTCTTTGGCCAAATTGCTGCTTATGATTCCTTGGCTCTCCTGTGTCACAGGGGATAAAATACAATAGCATGAAGAAATTTTTGTTGTTGTGTACAATAGTAGACAAGATGTCAAACACAGGGACGACACACACTCGGTGGATAATTAAGCAATATTTAGGCTGTAGATGCCATTTTTGTCTATTTATTATTTTTTTTGTAAGAATCCAAACAATGGCTCTAGCACATCTAATTGATCTTCGTCTGTGTGTGTGTGTGTGTGTGCGTGTGTGTGTGTACGTGTGTGTTTCTGTCTGTCTCTTGTGGATACAGATGGCTGGGAACCTGGCTTCCCACCAGGCAGGGCTGGGGCTACACAATATCCCTCTGATGTACACAGACCCCAGCTGTCCTCTGGCTTCCCTCTTACTGTCAAGGATCTGCTACTGTCTGGCACACCGGAGCCAGTAAGTGTATTCTGATGTGGTGTAGATGGTGGTGTGTGTGTGTGTGTGTGTGTGTGTGTGTGGAGGGTGCGGGGCGTGGGATGTCTTATGGGTGTTTGACTCCTGCACAAAACCTGTTGTTTACCTTTTGTTTGTGTTTGTGTGTGCGTGCATGTGTATTCAGGGGAAAATGAATGGGGGACTACGCTCACTGAAATAGCAATCTTGGAGTCACTAGGGGGCGAAGCCTCTGGAATTGCGAGTGAAAACCTATTTTTTAACTTTTGTTTATAGGGCTTTCTGAGCATACTGCAAACCTGTTCAGCTACACCCTACTTTGTATTCTGACAGGAGGATACACAGAAATTGACTTTTAAGTTGGTATTCTGTAGAAGTGGATTTTTTAGTTGCTACATGAGTGTTGAGTTATGACCTCTCAACAGCAAGGAGAATGCAATCGTATGCCATCGTTAAATTGTATTTTGTGGACAAAAAATTTGATGGTGAATGTTGTTTGTCATTGTCAGTTCGGTCCCAAAGAAATCATCCATAACGACGGAAGTAAACACATCAGTAAATACGGAGGATTACCACAGGCAGCATAATGTGTTTGTTGTGTGGTGGAGCTTTTGGAGCTTGGAGGAGTGGTGGAGTGCGGACTCCAACACACTCCAGATGTTGATCCCATCTTTTGTAGCATAACTTAATAAGATAAAGGAGAGTGGCAGAATCCAAATAAGGTTCAGATAGTATAATTGCTTTGAGGTAGGCATGAAATGAGAGTGATGGAGGTGGAGCATGATAGTCAGCACTCGTTTAACTATGTTCTGCTTCCTCTGAGGATCGTGGGAGCGAGGGAGAGTGGAAAAGGAGGAAGAGGAGCGGGGGCAGAGAGAAAGTTCAGTCAAGCAGTGATGATGTTTTACATATTAGTATTCCTATCTCACCTCTAGCCCCCACAGCCATCCCAACAGTCCATTCAAGAGCTGGTTCTCAATGAGGATGAGAAGAAGCTCCTAGCGAAGGAGGGGGTGACTCTACCCAGCCAACTTCCACTCACAAAGGTAAACTTGTACTGATTGTGGTTAAACAGTGAAAACAACAAAAGAACAACTCACAGCTCCCTAGGGTTTGTGCTGCAGAGGTTAAAATGGAATATTTACTTTTTCTCGCGATCAGTATGAAGAGAGGGTTCTGAAGAAAATCCGCAGAAAGATACGCAATAAGCAGTCCGCCCAGGAGAGCCGGAAGAAGAAGAAGGAGTACATTGATGGGCTGGAGAGCAGGTAAGAAGACTGGCTGTGTAAAATACACAGTACATAGAGGCTGGATCTCTGGCCAATTTAAACAGCAAGAGTAATATGCAAAGGTGGAGTTGATACCACATACAAATCACTGACTGAATCAGAGTAGCACAATTTTAAATAAATTCTTTGATTCACTGAATTGTTTTTGCAGCATCACAATGAGAGAGAAAAATACATTGTTTGTCTCTGAGTGATTCCACTGTGTCCTGCTCCCCACTGTCTGGGGATATTATCCTCTGTAGGATGGCTGCCTGCAACGCACACAACCAAGAGCTGCAGAGGAAAGTGTTCCAGCTGGAGAAGTGCAACACGTGAGGGATTTTTATATTCTCTCTTACTCTCTGATGCCCAATCACTCACTCCTCTGTCACCCCACGGCAATGTTCATAATTACTGTCTTCCACTTAAACACTCCTTTTAGCATCCCCCACACCCTCATTAACACAGGCTCTTTTTTTATCAACTTTTTCTTCCTTCCTTCCTTCATTCCTTCCTTCCTTTCTTTCTGTCTGTCTTTCTCTCTCCCTCTTTCTCTCTTCCTTCCTCTCTCTCTCTCTACAGGTCACTAATGGAACAGTTACGTAGGCTCCAGGCTCTGGTCATGAACAGCTCTAACAAGCCAGCCCAGACTGGGACGTGTGTTCTGGTAGGGGTTTCTCTCTGTGTGTGTGCCAGCCAAATAAACAAACGGCGCAGGCTCACCATATGACACAGCCACTAACAATAAAAACACTTTCATGACAAGCCAAATAACCATTACATTTGATTTAGCTGCTGCCACCAACACATATAAAGACACCTCACTACATAAAGCCAAGCTAGATGGCTATACACTAGACATGTTGACACAATGGACACAAAAATGGACGCAGTCCCCCAAAAGAAAAATACACTGTCTGAACGGCGGCCATTTATTCCCTTTGATCATTGCAGTGGAATCAAGCACAAGACCTGAGGCTACATAAACAGAGTAGAATTTACAAAACCTCTAATCTATGAATATGAATGAGCTTGAATTCCCACAGAGGGTAATACCATGCACCGAAGGAAGTGTGCAACAACAGAAAGATTGGTGTTTCCTCTGCTAATTACAGCCTAAAAGCGTATTCACAGTGAGAATATCTAAGCCTCTAGCCATCCGTGAATTTTCATCCCTGTGTAGAACAGACAACAGGGTCTTGACATCGGCTCAGCGTGAATGTTGTGATTTCTATCCATCCTTCCCTTTCTCTCGCTCACTCTCTCGCTCTCTCTGTCCCCTCGCTCTTTATTTTCTATCCCTCAGGTGCTACTGCTGTCCTTCTCCCTGATCCTGTTCCCCAGCCTGAAGCCCTTCTCCGACACCAAGGTCAGCCAAGGAGACTTCAGTCCAGTCAGAAGTAAGTCACCTTCAGCACCAACTAGCTGTGTGCGCCGGCCCGCCATCTGATCCGCCTCCTCCCTGTCATAGCTGGGGAGCTCATTACCACAGCAGTCACTTACTCTGCCTGTGTAGGGGCGTGCTGTTATCTTTAAACTTCAAATATCACAGTCAGTAAGGAGAGAATGAAGGCCAAGTATTATCATTATGTTTATTTAGTCCTTTTTTCATCAAGGGTTTCTGACAAATTCAGAACTATTTTGTTTTTGGACTTCATTGGAAAAAGTTCCCAAAACCCCTCAGGGCCCCCAAAATGTCAAATTACTTAATCATGATGCAAGATTGGGAATTGCAGCGCACTAAGTATAATTTGTTATCATAAGCTGCTTGACAGCCTTGAGAGAGCAATCGATGCTGCACTTACGTTGGGTAATTGTCATGCCAAACACCAAGGTACGAGTCAGTAGAGGGTTACAGTCTTTATTTGATGTACTCGGCATACACACACACACACACTGCAGTGACAACCGCTAGAAAACACATAATATGTACAGGTGTCCACAGAGGTTTGAACTTGTTTATCTTTCCTTGGTGTCTTATTCTCATACAGTCCAGTCACGGTCCCTGCACAACCTCCAGGCCTCCCGTGTGCTGCGCGTCATGGACCACCCATTCTCCACTGATGACGAACCTGAATCTCTGAGCCGGAATTTCCCAGGAGACCTGGGCATGGACGATATTACTACACTGATGGAGAAGCTGGGAGTGGACCGAGGATTGTCCAATTTGGAGTCCATGTCTCACAACAGTAGTCAGGAAGAAGAGATCAGCCATTTCCATGGAGACCCCATTACTGGTCGTGTAGCTACTGTGACCTTGGATCCACACCGCCCCGCCAGGCTGCGGCCACACGCTGATGACATGTAAAGAGAGGAGGAAAATCTCCCAACATGATTTCCCCATTTCCTCCTCCTCCTGATGTTAAAGCAGGGAGTTATCTGGGGCTGCTGTTTACACCGACAGGGAAATAAGATATTAATCATTCCTGTTTTGCCTCTAATATAATATTATATATGCTGTCTGTATGCCTTTTCCTTATTTGTTATACTGTTTTATATTGGTGTATGGATTTGAATCTTAAACTTGATCTATTTTCATTGTATACTGTGAAATTGCCTGTCAAGGTGAACTGCGTATTCTTTGCCTCATGGCTTTGTTAAAATGTCTGCGCCAATTAGAGTTTTTGAGACCAAGCCAAAAATTGGGTAAATAGAGCTGCGATGATGTGTACAGTTTTGATGTCAATGGATAATTTGTAAATTGTTGAAGGATTTCGAGCAATTCTCATGGAAGAATTGATTGGAACAATTTAGATTCATTCATGGATAAAACTGCCTCAAATAAAAGACGTCAAAAACAAATGTGTGGGTCCACCTCCAACGAGATGCATTTTCTTTATTAATTTTGATAGTATTTAAAAAGTGATTCAAAGCTGATTCAAAGAATTCCCCTGACTGATTCAAAGATGTCCCCTGACAGTTCTGCCGGAAAGCTGATATGATCCGATGTCTAGACAAGCCATCTCTCACAGGACGAGTACAGTAGGTTTGATGTCAGTAGAGACATGGTTCACAGAGAGAGAGGCAGAGCAAACTGGGCCAAAGGTAGGAGCAGATAACCTCTTATCATATGACTCGGCCTTCTTGCCTAATAATTACAACCCTTACTGGCAGACAGGTGCATAATTAACTTGTTGGAGACTGACTGTCATCCATGTCCACAACATTACCCCTCTGTCTGGCTAGCATAGACCATACTGGGGGATAAGGGGATGAAAGTGTTTTTAACCGCACTGTCTCTTGGTGCACAATTTTATCTAACATTTAAGATCAGATTTGTTCAGGCTGACATTTTCTGTGGCTGGCTAGACTCAGGCTTCAAGGGAGAACTGGAAATTTGCTGCTCTGCCCAAGGGGCACTGAATTGCACTATAGAAATTGACCGGTGGATTGTTGACAAAACAGAATGACAGGGGAATCAATGTTCATACAAGAACACAAACAAAATTAATCCACCAATTTGCTTCACCACTAAAACAAAAGTTCATCCTGAAACAAGCAGACTAGAAAAAAAAGTCACATATCTCTAACACATGCATGCCTATTCAAACACCTTGACTTCTTTTGTAGCCATTGGAGGCATGATCAAATTCAGAGGTGCGAGAAAGAGCTGCAGTCTCAATTGATCATCTTAAAAATCAGATAGACTTCTCAAAGGCACACAGAAACGTGTTACAAAACAGCACCAGAAATGCACAAGTCCAGTTCATTTTAACAAAGAGAATTTGAGCAACTTCCATCTAAAGGAGTCTCTCAGGCTCTTCTAAATGAGATAGCCTATACCGGATCACAGACTCTTTCAGTCAGATAGTTTAGCTTAGTAGTTTTACAGATGGTACAGATGACTGGAGATTCGCTCTCACTCTCACCCCGACATTACATTTCTAATGGACATCGTAATCTCAGATTTCTCTTACTAACAGGTGTGACTGCTGAAGGATTACCTGTGTGGCCGTAGGGTTTCATCATTTCAATCACTGCAAAAACTATTCATTGTTACCTTCATTTATTACTGGCTGAAGTTCCAGATTTGCATATTAATGAGTGTATGCAACCATCAAACCACAAAGTAAAGCAGAGGATTGTCCTGTGAAACTGTAGTAAATAATGTGTTTTCATGTAAACCTCAGCTATATTGTATGAAAATAATAAGCATTTTCCTCTTTCCTGTGCCTGTAAATACACAGTGTGATATATAGCAACATTAACTCGTGATTCCTGAGCTGGCGGACTCATCTCCTTATCTCTGCTCTCCTCTCTCCTGTCCTCCTTTAGTTGAGTCAATCTTGTTTGTCTTTAATCAGGGAGAGAGTCTCTTGGCCACCAATGTATCAAATCAGCACTATAATCCACTGCTTTGATTAACCAAATCCCACTGGAGCCAGGAGCCTATACACATAGACTGTCTCCCACTGAGTTTGGTTTAGTCATGAAGGAGAGACGGGAAATGGTAGGAGAAAGGGTTCATCAAAGAGAGCCCTTATTCTACTTTTTTAATCTACAAATGGGCTTTCTCTTTCAAGGTGTGAAGCTAACCCAGATAAACTTGTGTTACCTCTCTGGTGGGAGATTCCTGAGCAGCTTCAAACTTTGCTATTAACAAAATTGTTTTCTAATTTGAGAGTGAGAACGAGGGAATTAAAACACCCAACCGCCGACTGGAGCTCGGAGTTTAATCAATATCTTATTACATTTGAGAAGAGTGGAGAAAAGGTTCAAGCTGATTTGTAGCAATTTCAGTTTTTTTTCCCCCTTGTCTTTTTTTTTTTGTTTTTAGACACATGCTCTAGTCTAGTATTTTTCTAAAATTGTGAATATTGGGCTGGGCAGAACCTAGATTTCTGTATGTGCACACTGTGTCTCCTCAAAATGTGTGACATACATACACAGTCAATCTGATCGCTAACAGCAAACCACATGGGATATATTCAGATAACAGGATACTTACAGCATAAGTATATGGATCAAGTAAAGTGTCTGTTTACTGATGGCTGATGGCTTGCAGCTGAGCTCATTCTGCAGCTGAATAAGATTAACCTTAATGGTCACAATACCGATTCTGGTATGAATACCTGCACTATTGTTAATGTCACTCACCTCCATCTGTGCTATATGGTGTAAGTTGTCCAAATATCAATCTTGGGCAATCTTGCTGTCTGTAAGACCTAAGGCACACAGCACAGGAAAGTACAGTATCAATGTCACTGCCCTATAGATTAACTGTCTGTTTGAAATACATTTTCTGGTTAGCCAGTAAAACAAATAAGCCATTTTTGCATTGCACCAGTCCTACGTCTATGTGCATTCCTTGAAAGTGGGCTCCTAACCCTAGGCTAATTATTATTTCACATTGGTATATTTATAGTGGGGTTACCATAATCTACCTACCATTTTTCTACTTAACAATTATTACTTTGTAATAAGGGTACACAACTAAATATCAATTACTGCATTAACCAATGCAACATGAATGAATGCATGAAATAATGTATGAACTGAACTATCAGGCATTCCCGAGGCTCTACATTAACAAATCAGTGAGTCATACCTTGGTCACCATTAGACCATTAGTTAGTGTGGTGACTTAATATCTTTGTACATTATTATTTGGCAAAAATTAATGGTGTAAACTATCAGATTCAATTATGTATGAGTTAACTGGGGGATCAAATGGGCTATAAACCCAGTTTACAAGACATAGAAATAGATCAGTGAATATGAATTTACAAACCAGAAGACACAGGAATAGAGAACCTGATTCCTCTCTTCATGCACTATGCAGGTAGGTGCCTTCACAGATCAACTCCACTGTCGCTGCACAACCTGAGCTCTCTGCAGTCAATATTTGTGCATAGCTGTAAGTGTGGTGTACAGCTTAATTACATCTTTCAGTGTGGGGTACACAATTGCAGACATCACTGGGCTCATCCAAAAACATATGCCTGATGAATCATAAGTTAACCCCCTCAAGTCTAGTCATATAATTCATAGATTGGAATTGTAGATACATTAATATTGATAGATACATTAATCCATGCATTAATTTGTATGTATTTGTGTACTCTTACCCTATGAAGAAGCTAAGCAAAGAAGATGCCCTCTGAAAAGCAAAATACATAGTAGTGCTGTATTTCAAACCCTTTTTCTTGGGGGGGGGGGTTTTGTGTGTTAAAAAATTAAAATCACTTTAACTTCATAAAATAACATCAATGTGATGTTATTTTATATGCACACACAGGCCTAGTTTGGCTTGCGCGTTACACTTGACAGATTGAAAAATCAGCAAGGGTGAACCAAATACTGTGCAACTATTGCACCACCAAACAAGTAAAACCCAAATTATCTCAACAGCAAGCTGCTAGAATATCATGAGCAATGTAACATGTTTGGAGTGCTTTTTTTCCACAGGCAGTTTGTGCTTTATAGGATACACAGTCGTTATCTTGCCCGCATTTGTGTGGAAAGAAGGAAAATTACCTCTGACAGATGATTTTTTGCCGAGGTAGGACTGACAGTTGCTGTAAGAGCTCACACCTGTCTGTAAGTGTGAAGCATTTTAAATCAGGTTTGAAGGCGCGTACAGCTTTAAGATGTCAGAGAGTCAGTAAGATTACTTCTGATCACCATGGCAGAACTGTAGGCAAGATAACTACTGTAAAATGTTGCAAGGCTACACACCTGGTGGTGAGTAGGAAGCACTCTAAATCAGCTTTGGCTCTGGTTACCATATAAGGGATGTTTGGCAAGTCAGACTTAATTTGTACGTCGTACACATACCCTCTTAGACTTATAGAAGTAAGCTCACAACACACCATATTTACAGCTCTTCCCCTGTTGAGACAAGTGAGAGCATAGGTTTTG
Organism: Centroberyx affinis; assembly: GCF_046629955.1. Lineage (NCBI taxonomy): Eukaryota > Metazoa > Chordata > Actinopteri > Beryciformes > Berycidae > Centroberyx > Centroberyx affinis. Next base: position 242,127 of record NW_027280485.1, on the reverse strand, counting down.
ACTGGTTGGTGAAAGCTGTGTCCAAGGAAAGCTGATTTGCATCTACCTACATGTTAATGTTCAAAGCATCTTACACCAATTTCTTTGTACTGACCTAAAGTTTCCAGCACTTCAAGTTATTTTTGGGTCAATGAAATGCAAATCCATGCAGGATTTTCTAATTTATAGTCTTTTTAAACTTACTTTTTCTTGCTGGTTCTTTTCAGCAATACTATGTATATCGTATGTTTATATTTATTGTCATGTCAGAGCCACAAATTGCTGTAGGTTTATTAAATCAGTATTGAGTTGATCTTTTGAATATGTTCATAGTTGAGTATAAACTACAGATAGAGGAGAAGTTTAGTTTTCCAGGGGACAAAGTAAACATTAAAATGAAGGGAGTTACACCTCACTTCAATCAACTCAGATACAGCATGACAAGCAAGTCAACACACACCCACACACAAACACCCACTGTGCAAACAAAATTAAGGTTTCAGTGCCCGGTTACACTGTGTCACATCAGAGTGGGTCACTCCACACCAGACTCACACTGCACCTAAACAAGCTCCATGTAACAATGTCACACAGGCCCTCAGTCTTTATATGCTAACAGCACTCAACTCAGTACGATACCAGCAGAATTATATGGTGAGGAACTCAAACATGAGACTTAAAGGTACTTCATATCAATGGAAACTGATTTTTGTTGTATTACCCTTGTCAAATTATTAAACAGAATTAGACAATTTAGAGAATTGCAATAATAATAATAATTATAATAATAAACTTAGGCATATAAAGCACCTTTCAAAACACTGTTAAAAGTGTTTTTCAAATGATAAAAACAGAAAATGAACAACAAAAGCATTAACAACAAGACAAGGCACATGTGAGGGCAAGAGTCATAAAAAGTTTCATTAATTAAAAGCAAGTCTTCAAAATGTGCAGTGATTTAAAAGAAGATACAGATTTTGTCAGTCTGAACTAATGGTGCATGACTTCCAAACCTTCCAAACTCCCCGTTCATATACAGTATTTTCAAAATACAGAGATTTAAGTGCTTCCCAGAAAAATATTAACCGAAAAAGTCAAGAAAGCCAAATGCGAAGACAACAAAACAAAGAAAAGCAAAACACAGTGCAGTGGACAAACAAAACGGCATAATGACAGCATCATTAGAATCATACAAAATGCCTCAACATACAAGTGCTTTTTCTGGAATTTTTTAAATGACACCACAGTTGTTGTTTCCAAAGTTGTTCCAGAGTGCAGGGGCCATTACCGTAAAGGATCAGTCACCTTTAGTAACAAGCCTGGACCATGGGAAAAAACAAAAGATCCCTGTTAGACAATCTCAGGCAGCGATCGGGCTCACAGGGAGAAAGCAGACCAGAAATATAACTAGGGACACAAGCTTGGCCTTAAAAGCAGGGGTGGAAAAAGTACCAAAATATCCTACTCAAGTAGCATTACTTTTTACCAAAGAGAATGTTAGATGTGATCTTTTCTATGCCTTTCCAAAAGGCTAAGAAGACAGAGTTCAATCTAGATTCTTTTAACTGGGTAAAAAAGAAATTCACAAAATAAAATAAAGCCAGATTACTCTTCTCTTCTCTTCTCTTCTCTTCTCAGATGGCTGACTGTTCACTCCCAATTCCACAGTTTACGATGCTTCTGATGCCTTAGTTATGAAAAAACTACAAAATGTGTACTTTGTAATAGATGTGGTTTAAAATGTAGTGGAATACTTCAGTCAAAACATACTTACCAATTTCCAAAAATGCTCAAAAAGTACAATTGCACAAACAAAAAAGCTACTCAATTACAGAAACAAGAGTAATTGTAATTAGGCAGCCAGTGTAAAGAGGCTAAAATGAGGCTGATATTCCCTCTGCACGGCCTGAGGGAAGGCGAGAATCAAAGGAGTTATTTACCTGTGCTTCAGATTTGTGGCTACAGTCTGGGAAAGCATGCATTTAAATTGTCCCCGCATCACTTTGAACTGATGCCGAGGTGTTTGGTTATAGATGAGTGTCTGACAGCAGAATTGTGTCTGCAGAGTTTCGTCTATACCAAATATTAGCCAAACAGATGACAATGTGAAATTGTTCCGCACTTCCACCCTGGAATACTAATCGCTCTCAAGGTCTGTCTGACGATGTTGCCAGAGGCCAACTGCGTGACGTGGTAACCATGCACCCATATGTGAGACTGTTATGCAACCAAAAATATCTCTATCAACATTCAGTTTGCATTTATCACTGAGCCCATTTCGACAAGATGTTGAGTCATTCACTCATTCATTCCAGGAGACATTCAGTGCTCCAGCCACACAGTTATAAAACCTTCTCCATTCATTCATTCAGTCATGCATTCATTCATTCATTCATTCATTCATTCATTCAGTCAGTCATGCATTCATTCAGTCATTCAGTCATTCTTTCACTCAGATGTTTTATCAATCAACAGGTCAAGCAGACAAGGATGACCTCACAGTCTGTAGTATCACCAGTAACACAACAAAAAAAGTTACACAAGCCAGGGGCAAAGAGAAACAAAAGGTATATTATTTTCTGAAGTGCTAAATAGTCTGCTTTCCAACAGCCCTAATAATTGCTGATGGCTTTATCTACATTTTGATCGCAGAGTTAATGTGAGGTGTCCTTCACGGCTGCAAAATAACTTTGAGTAGATGAAAAGTAATTTGTTATTCAACTTCTGAAATGCCAGGTGCCTAATAAGTAGGCTGAGCAGTGTTATTCTACTTCAACAGATATTAACACTCAGAACATTAAACCGGGCATACTTCCAGTGTTTTGCATATGGCTGGTTTAGGTATTTTTAAGATGACAAGACCTGAGTCATAACGGATTAACACAGTACAGGATTTATTTTTTCATCCAGTCAAGTCTTTTCAATTTGGTCAAAAACTTCCTGGGAGGGATTACTTTCACCCGGGGGGGACTGAGACTCCAGGAGACTCCTGGTCCGTTTCAGGAGGACTGGCAACCCAACCAGGGTGATGCACCTCTAATGCGTGTTACTTGTTTATTCTACAGTCTGAGCGGACCACTGTGTTTAGTTTAGAACTGTCTCTGTTGTTATCTTGAACAGTACCACAACTTTGCCATTGGAAAATATGACACAGACTACAACAGGTGCCACAGCCCACGTTTCCACCCTGCAGCCAGCTGGCAGCCAGCCGGGACTGAAGAAACAGTGAATTTTGATTACCATGCTGTTATTTTGCAACCTTTACAGCATGTAGATGGAGGACCTAGGATATTATTTCTGTAAGTGGATATACCAAAAATTGAGAAACCACAGGTTGAGTAAGAGTTGACATAAGATAATCATTTTAACATGAATGTAAGGAGTATAATAGTAATTATGGTATAGTAATAGTAAATAGTATGATGCCAAATATGTTTTTTCTATTCTCCTTGATTTTGGCCATTCTGAAGCAGAGAGCATTTTGTAATCAATCTCCTTTTAACTTCAATATTTTGTCCCCACTTTGCATGTGATTAATTCGCCCATGAACATTTTTTGCCATGATCTTTAGTTTATTTTGTTCTAGAGCTTTGCGATTACAGTTTCTATTCACTCCTGAATATATAGGCTAAAACAACTTAATGTGGAAATGATCTAATTTGGACTACATCCCTTACTGAGGCTTTGGGCCTATTTTTATCAGCATAATTTCATGGGATTTTACTTAAAATAGGGTTCAGAGTCCTCCAGTTGACACTAGTCAGTGGGAAAATTAATTCCCAAGAATCCTTATTAAAAGCAAAAGACAGTTGGGCAATTTTTGTGTTGTTGGCATATGTGTGAGATAATATATATCATAAGCTGTATCAACTTTATTTTTTGGATGAAGTGTCCCTTTAAGTAGAAGTTTTCACATTCCTGGTACATTTAAAATTGCAAAGCAGTGCCACTCATGACCCCGTTTCATTTCCCCTTTAAAAGTTGCAACAGCCAGGGGATTTGTCAAAACCGCATCACCTCCCGAAATGAATATGCCAGATGACTTTATCCTGTTGAAATGTCATAAAATCCTTTCTTGTCTGCAGTCGGAATGCCATTATGGAATACGTGTAAAAATGTCCTGTTTGTTTTTTTTAATATAGCAAATAAAATGCTCCCTAGCGACAGTATTAGAGGGTTACTGAAAGTCCCATTGTGCAGTGCGTCCTTGATCCGTCTCCTCCAATAGCCCATTCAACTCCTTCTCCGTCTCCATTTGGCCAACAACAGAGTAGGCTACGATAGTTTTATATATTCATGACGGCGTGTGGAGTGAGAACATCTAGGTGTAACTCAAGGTCGTTTACTTGTTCCTTTAGACATCGGGTGAGTCATTACAACTGCTAGGGAAGGAAATACAGAAACAAACGCATTGAGCGGTAAAGCTATGCGTTGCAATGAGCTGAAATGAGCTGCTCCGAATGGCAACGGGTGAAAGTGACGGGAGACTGCTCATGAACGGCCGGTGTATTCAGCACAAACATCCTCCCCGAACCTTTGCATATTTTACGCATACCATTGTCTCCAGGTCTCCAAAGCCCCCTTTACTGAAACCGACACAGCACAAACATGATTATCTCGGAGCTGTCGGTCGTGTCAAAATACATTCAGCTTCACCCGTGATGGACATGCTGAGAGACTTTGATGTGGCTGCCTGGTGTGGATTCGGTCTCGTCCAATCATCTGGCTGGTGAGGAGAAGAGCGTCGACTGCGAGACTGTGCTTTGCGCGCTCACGTGGAACATATAAAAGAATGTGGCGCGCTTCAGAGATGTGAGAAGTAAGAGATGGAGAGGGGGAGAGAAAGAGAGAGAGAGAGAGGGATAATCGTGGCGGAGGATAGGCGTTCTATAGCGCTGTGGGGGACAACATGATGTAGAAAAGCAGAAATTTTTGCCAAGATTAGAGAAAGACCAGGAATGTTTAAAATGCCATCAACACAAGCTTTTTCTCTCTCAGAGCCGCTCTCTTATTTCTTTACACATGCATCTCTAACTTTGCTGCGTGAGGTGATGTGTGAGTGAGAGAACCCAGCCATGCAGCTGAATGAGAGTGGAGTTCAAACCCTGGCTCCAGAGCTATGTGAGCAGCAGATACTGCAAGAGGACAACGCTGGAAACTGTAGCGGAGGTTCCACCGGCAATCTGTCACTGCACTGCTGGCTGCAACTCCTCTCCAAGGAATCAATCCTGGAATTGCAGGGAGACGGCTCTAGCATAGTGGTGCGGGTGATGATTGCATGTGTCTACTCTATAGTCTGTGCACTAGGACTGGTAGGGAACTCACTGGCTCTGTACCTGCTACACTCACGCCACAGGCAGAAGCAATCGTCCATCAATTGCTTTGTGATGGGATTGGCTGTCACCGACTTGCAGTTTGTTCTGACTCTGCCGTTCTGGGCGGTGGACACAGCGATGGACTTCCGCTGGCCGTTTGGCCGCGTGATGTGTAAGATCATAAGCTCCGTCACCACCATGAACATGTACGCCAGCGTCTTCTTCCTCACGGCTATGAGCGTGGCACGCTACTACTCCATCTCCTCTGCGCTGAAGATGCACAGCCGGCGGGTAGCAGCCACCAGGGCCAAGTGGACCAGCCTGGGCATCTGGGCCGTGTCTCTGTTGGCCACATTGCCCCACGCCATCTACTCCACTAGCGCCCAGGTGTCAGACGAAGAGCTGTGCCTGGTGCGCTTCCCAGACTCGGGCAGCTGGGATCCTCAGCTTCTTCTGGGGCTGTACCAGCTGCAAAAGGTCCTGCTGGGCTTCCTTATTCCTCTGGTAATTATCACTGTCTGCTACCTGCTGTTGCTGCGCTTCGTCCTCAGCCGACGCATCACCGGGGCCGCCTGTCCGGAGACCGAGCAGGGCCGGCACAAGCGCTGTTCCAAAGTCACCAAGTCCGTCACCATTGTGGTTCTGTCATTCTTTCTGTGCTGGCTTCCCAATCAGGCGCTGACGCTGTGGGGAGTCCTCATTAAATTTGACCTTGTGCCCTTCAGCAATGCATTCTACAATGCGCAGGCCTATGCCTTCCCCCTGACCGTATGTTTGGCACACACCAATAGCTGCCTCAACCCCGTGCTCTACTGTTTGATCCGCCAGGAGTTTCGGGCAGGTCTGAAGGAGCTCCTGCTCCACGCCACGCCATCCTTCAGGAGCTTGACTCACCTGCTGCCTCGCAAGGCCAAAGTGGCTGAGGCCCCGCCTGTCACGGTGTTGGTCCAAATGGATGTTTGACTGGACGATTGGCTAACTGAGGGAGGAACGGAAGGAGTGAATGACTGACTGACGGACTCACTGAGTGAAACTATTGACGTGCAGTTGTTTATCATGCAGGTGTAATTCATCTCTCCCCCGTCAACAGAGAAAAATACGTCATCTTTTTGCTTGACAGAAGGATCATAATCATGAATGACTTCCCAGTGGGATGTGCCCCAGTTTCGCTGTGCGCTCCCAGATTTACTCTGCGGCAAATGTTTTTCCTTGTTAGACAATGTCTCTCTCTCTCTCTCTCTCTCTCTCTCTCTCTCTCTCTCTCTCTCTCTCTCTCTTTCTCGTTCTCTTTCTCTCTCTTTCTCGCTCTCTCTCTCCATGTCTCACTCTCTCTGCCTTTGACAGGCGATACTTGTATTGCTCTCTGATTATTTGTCATGAATATGTAACAATGTCAGTCATGAATGAGACCTACATAGGTCCAGCACTCCTCTCTCAGAGACTTGTCTGGAATTAGTTCAGTTAATTCACACAGTAAACCTCAATTAACATTTGCCATATAATCTCCATCATGAGTGGGATGAATCATCCTTTTTATATTGTCACTCACCAAAGGCTGAAAACTACCAACCACAACACTATCGATATGAGTTCTTTAGGGATAGCCCTTTCTAGTCTTTATTTATGAGATTGTGAATTGATGAGAGACTGACTAAGATTCAATAAAATAAAAGTAAAGGTAAATATAGAAAATACAGAAACATGAATAGAATATCAATAATGGGGAGGTATCCCAGTGTGCTGGCTATAGTTGCTGTGTTTGTTTGTGTTTGTTCATTTGGTGCAATGCTGCCCCAATCTTGTGTGCATTGTTTCATATAAGCAAACTGGAAAAAATGAAACATGAACATCCACAGCTGATGTGGTTAAAAAATGTAGGCCAGCTGTGCATAGTAGTATTTGCTGTACTTTACATATAAATGACAAGGTCGAAAAACGTTAAGAGCGAAGGAATTGAAAAGCTCCCTGGTGCATAGAATACCTACCTGTTGAAAATACATATTGACTTGAAAAAATGTCAAGGCAAAGCGCTGTACAGTGTGTGTAACTTCTCTTGCTAGGAACAAAGAATAGCATAATAGTTTTTTTCTTGCATTGTCATGGGGAACAGGTGGGCATGAAGACCCTGCCTGAAATGGTGAAACAATAAAAATTAAACACAAAAAATTAAATTGATATTATAAGAACGTAAATCAAGTTTCAAATCCATTATCTGTTAAAGGAGAAACAATAGGAAGTAATGTATCAAAGGGTTCTCTATAATTAATAAATATATACATAAGTTATTGAAAGTTCCTTTCCTTGGGAAAACGTGAGGTTGGAGGGTTGAGATGATTGGAGATGAGATTTACAATTCTCTGCAATGATTCTCTCACTGCCATCATGAGCATACATACTGTACACACACAAATAGAATATTTATTTATATATTCATGCACACACACACATATTCATACAAGGGTGCAGTTGTCCCATAGCTGTACATGTTTCAGGCTGAGCTACAAAATGAATGTTTTATAACTCACATTATATTTGCAGATTCATGTATCTTTGAAGCTTATTAAATAAACATATCATATAAGACAGGCCATTCATAAAAATTAAATACTCCTCAATGGACAGTATACTGAAGCCAACAGATATTCATTCTCCATCAAATGCCACAGTCAAATTGCAGAAGCACTACAGTAATACTAATGTGATGATATGATTTTCTGTGATTGTGTTGTCTCTGTATTTTATCATGACTGTAACCATAACCACTATCTTATAATATACATAATATCTGTGTGATGTTTCAGTGGAAAATTATATTGATGAACACAGTCTAAGTGAAATGATGTAAAGATAAATAAATAAAAGCCCTGAACTTGAACTATTTGGAATAATTGGGCCATGCCAAGTTAGAATTCAGAGCACTAACATGAGGAGATGTATGAGGCAGCCGAGCCGCCGGAAGTCTGAAAGATAAAGTGGCACTAATGTTGCTGTTAAACAGCCATATACTGACAGGAAGGCACATGAGGATAGAGACAGCACCTAAGACCTGCTATTAATGCAATTTCATTTTCTCATTCTGTGTTTATGCAGCACGTCTTCAATCACTAACATCAGCACTGCCCTACACAAAGATAATCTATGAACAAAGGTGCCAACAGAAGCACTGTTGTTAACAGTAATGGCTGTCAGAGGCAATAGCTTTTCTAAATCTTCTTTGATCAAGTGGGAATTTCATTCGCTTATGTTGTTACTATGGATTAATAATAACTTTGATATAATTCCTATATGTGAATAGTTGAAAAAATACATACATACAGCACAGTCAAACCAAAGAATCCTCAACACAAAACTTGAACAATTGAATATAAAAACTCATTAAAACATTATATGCCTGTCTATGGAACTGTGTTCTACAAAGAAATTTAAAGGGTGATACTGAATTTGCTATAAAATTTCTTTCCAACATTTTTGCCTATGCTAAATATTACTCTGAGTATAGAATTCCTGTGGTTAGTGACTGGCTAAATATTCCTTAGTTCTGCAATACCTACAGTCAGTGCCATGCTTTATTATTGACGTCAATCAGAATAGATTCGGACTAGATTCAATTCTTGTCCCCAAAATCCCCTAAAAGCAGTGTAGAGTAAAGCAGAGTAATGTAGTATCTCATGTCATGACACTGATGGCTCTGAATCTCAAGACTTTCATTAATGGAAAGCAGCAAATATGGATGCTAAAATAAGATTGGTTAGTGGGCATTTCAGTCATTTTAATTTACCCTTTGCACACAGCTTGTCCTTGATGGTGTTACACCCTGCTGGTGCAGTGGGCTAGGTGTGTAAAGAGGGCAGCCTCCTGGCTTGATTTTGTTCAGTCGATCATGACGCAGTGCCGACCCACTGTCTGACCTGGCAAGAGCAGATGTTAACATCTGGATGCTTTGCACGGCTGGGTGGTTCTTATGAAAAAATACTGGCATCAAATCAAGATCATATCCATTGTTTTCACTTTCACTGTGTAGGATCACTTCTGTAATTACCCATGCCTGGCACGACTGAGATTTGCAGATTCAGTGGGTGTGTTCTCTAACTCCTGCTGGGCAATCCAGGGAAATCGGTTCAGCATTAGCCGTATTCCAAAAACAACTGGTAGGCTTCCTGGCCAAGAGCCAAATGGCCCGCAATGAGAACCCAGCATGCAAAGCTCATAAAACGATAATGAACAAGTGCCATGTAGAGAGGAGCTTTTTAGCTTTTATGTGTTACGCTAGATAAGTGTTATCTTCAGGCTGCAGGACAAGAGAAAAACAGGATGCAACATTTGTTTTTGCCTTTTTTTATTACACCTGACCTATAATTTGCCATTTTCTGTTTTTTGCATGGGTAGCCACAAGCACAAAATCGATTTGTTTCATACGGTTCTCTCTGCCCTCACTGGCCCAGTTTGGTCACATCCTCAGGATGTAACTTCATACCCTCCATATATCTTTCTGCAATGTCTCGGAAAAATTGTCTACATAAGTACAGTTGGACTGAGTAAGAGAATAGATTTAGATTGAACAACAATAAGTCAGGGGCAACCAAACACCTGCCAATAACTTTTAATTTCAAACAAGTAAATGTAATGTTGTAGTCAACCTGGAAGACGGCTAGGGAGATGCAGCAATAATATGACGGGTTCTAAAACCTCTAACAATGAAAGTGGAAAGATACCTGGAGGCCAGTAAATGGAGAATTGGCTGACTCCCAGAAAACTCATGAAGGACTTTGAGCTCTTACTTTATTACAGTATTGTCGTGTTCCATTATCGGTTCTATTACATTTTGCCCTGGCTGTAATTCAAAGAACTGAGTGATTCTATTTTGCTCGCTCTCTCTCTCCTTCTCTTATGAGAGTATTCGATTAGGACCAAATCCCGCTCATTGCGTTGTCCTGAGGGAGCTCATTTCGTTTTAACTAGGATCTAATAGATTTATCAACATGCACCCTGCCCCGACTCTCATTCACAGCGCGCTGTTTGATCGATACTCATCCAAGTTTCCCCTGGGACAGGAAGCGGCAGTAGAAGGTTGCGCGACACCCCTGGCGCTGACCTTTCTCTAAGGCCTAATGATAGTCTGACGACACCTTACTGCTCTGGAATATTTAATTATCCCTCATTAGCCTGACGCGTGGCACTCGGCAGAGGTAGATTTGACTTTTTCAACTCTATATGGGATTACTTAGAACTAGGTGAGGTACAGAGCACTTAGTTTCGATCAAAAGCTCCTGAGGTGAAAGATACCACACGCAGATTAATAGATTATATATACATGCGGGGCGTTAAACATTTGCCTATGAACGATCTAAGAGATGTGGCTATCACATATGCAGGAGAAGGAAAGGAGGACAGGAGGGTTATACAATGCTTGAAAACAAATGAGGCTAGTGACAGCACACGCACCCTCAATCATGCCAGTGTCAGTGTGTATGCACAAACACACATCTCCCATACACTGATGTAATACACCTCGGTTTGCCTCTGGTTATACTTTTTTTTGTTTCTTTCATCCTTTTCAAGTTTTCTCTCTCTTTGTGTCCTCCTACTATAGTCATATCTATCCATTCAAAATCAGAGGCCCACATTTTAATCTCCTACTTATTAGCATTTCTGTCAATAACAACACACTCCTGTCCTGGGTCAGAACTGCTAAGTCATTCACAGCAGCACCATTCTCTCTGTGGGAGTTGTTTCCATTTCCCAGAATTATTTGCACTTTTTCGAGAGTGACTATTTTCAATCAACTAATCTAAATGGGGCACCATTTTTTCTGGTCATATCTATTGGCAGAGTCACGCCCATATCTTCAAAAGTCCATGATGGAATTCAATTTACTTTCCCAAAGCAACAGAGTGCTTATCTCTCTGACCAAGAGGCGTAGTGAGGGCTACCTTGAGCACTAAGTATTAGAAGCAGTCTCTCTCCAGATCCAGACTCTCCAACTTCCTGCTTTGTTAATGACCCCACAAGCAAACTCACTGCATCTTACATTCCACGATTCACCCAGCACCAGTACTTCTGCCTGATAGTTTCTCACCCCCCTGTGTGTTTGCTTCCTGGCTTGGATCTAAGGGAGAAATTACATCAAAACCATTTTTCAGCACGCAAACTTAGCCCACTTATTTTGCTGCCGCCCAGACAGAAACTTGAAAATAAAGCTTGTTCAATGTCTGAGATCAACAAAGATGAGAGCCAACAACAATAAGAGTGAGAGAGGGGAAGCACAAATACATCGCCAGTCATCTGGCTTCAAGCACTACTTCACAACGCTTTACTTCACAACATGTTTCGTACACTATTTAGCACCGCAACCAAAAGAGCAGACGGATAATAATATGTTCATCAATCCCGCTGATGCTTCTTTTTCTTCTTCTGAGTTACTCAAGTGTCTCAATAGCTTTGAACCCAGCAGGGTACCTATACACTGCAGGCTGCATAGAGAGATAATATTCAAGACCCCAGATTTATATTGTCCCCTGGGGAAATAAGCCAGTGTCAAGAAACTCCTTTGTGAACCTGAGACCCCTAGAGGTAGGTTATGGAGTTCTTTTAAATCCCTTCTAAAAACACACTTCTATACACAGGCTTTTACGCAAAACGCGCCTTATACTTGTATCTCCATTTTATCTTTCATTTTGTAATTGTGTCGTTTCATGACTTGTTTTTTACTTATTTAGTTATTTATTACTGTCTCTTTTGGGGACAACTTGTATTGTCTGGGCTTTCATGTGGTTCAGCGCACACTTTTATGTAAAGTTCCATCTGTTTTTAGTTGTATCTCTGTTTGTTTTCTAGCTGTATCTGTTTATCTCTTGTATTGCCTTTTATTTCTATTTTTTTTTATTTTTTTTTATTCAACTTTATTTTATGTATTTTATTAATTATTACCTCCGCCAAGGAGGTAATGTTTTCGCCCCCGTCTGTGTCCGTCCATCTGTCTGTTAGCAGAATATCTCAAAAAGTTGTGTACGGATTGCACAAAACTTGGTATGAAGGTTGGTTATGGGCCAAGGAAGAACTGGTTAACCTTTCATGTCAATTGGCCAAAAGGGGGTGTGGTGGTGGGCATGGCATATCACCAAAAGGTGATACCAAAAGGTGATATCAAAAGGTTGCGGGGTGTGCATGGCAGAGGTCTGTGCTCTACTGAACACATTTTTAAAATAGCGACACACGTTATAGGACAATGGCTGGGGTAGGGGGAGATAGGGAGTAAGCTTTAGGCTCAGTAGAATACTTTTTATTATTAAGACAATAGATGCAAAGTGGAGATGGGTCTAAGATTTTAAAATGATGCTGGTCTGACTGCCACTGCTTGAATCACAACACCATCACAATATCATCCAGCATCAGACTCATGTATTCCCAGTGATCTGCTTTCACTTTACAAAAAGTATTTTTCTGTTAATTGCATCAGCTCCTCAGTTTTGCTGACCTTTCCTTACTGCCCCAGCTCAGACAGTGATCTTGTCCAGCCTTGGGGGACAATAGATCAGCTAAAATACCAGCCAGTGTTTCATACCTTATCTCTTCTCTCTTGCCATGTAATGAAGCTGGGATCAGGCTGGTCAAGGCAAAGAAAGCTTTGCATACACCAGGCCAAAACAGGGCAGGTGCTGTCATCCGTGTCAGTGGCTATCGTTATCGCACACACCAGGCTCAGCTGAGGAGATGGTTGGAAGCAGCACAGCCCAACCTCACATGCCTGGAGGTCAGGTATGGCTGACAAGGCACATAAATGTTGATTTCTGACATCTTGTCATTTCTTGTCCCTATCATGCAGCAGTTGGAAGATGTTGGTGTCACTGAATACTACTCAACAGGTGTTAAAAGTGATCACACTGGAGAAAAAACATTTGTTTTTCTTGCATTAATTATATTATTAGTTTGTAACACTGGGATAACAGTAATTATATCATCATATTGAATGCATGATTTAAATGTCCACAATTAGCCTTTTTTAAAATGAGAACAAATGATCATAATTATCAGCCATTGCTGCTGCTGCTGCTGGCAATTATGATGATGACAATGATGGTGATGGTGATGATTTACTATAGGTCAGTGCTCCTATTCACACATATTGTAATAAGTGAGCAGCAGTGGTCTGTAACTATTCCACTTTTGCAAATGAAAAGCTAGTGACTTGGTGCAGCATAGCTGAAAAAATCTATTTTGAAATCACCCTGCAACTGAAGAATCCTTAGGGTTCTGAACTATTTCAAGAACCCTGAACTAGAACCAGCAAAGCCACCGAGCAACTGTGATGAAAAAAAAAAATTATCATTCAAAATAAAATGACATAATTTTATCAAAATTAGGCTAGAAATCTATTTCAAACTATGTCCTTCAAGAACCAAAAATATTGTGTAACTTTGGGCCTTTTTCTCAATATGATCTGAGATGTGAAACCTAAGAACTTAGATGTACAGAGACATAATGTTGCTGATTGATGTTCTGGCACCTCTCTTTCCATTATCAATAATGATAATTTATGTGTCAACAAAATCTAACACACATTATGAAGATGTAAATGATCAAGGTCAAGGCTTAGTATTTGAAAATTCTAGCACGACACAGACACACACACACACACACACACACGCACACGCACACACACAGTGCAAGTGTAAAGGCTAGAGCATGCTCTTTTCAATAAGACAAATTGTCAGCAATAATGGCAATGGAATGTTTACACACTGGATCATGCAAGGTTACAAAGAAAGCAACAATTTCTGTCTGTCTGCAAAACTCTATAAGAAATTTCCTTTATAAGAAACTGCCATACACTGTCTTAAGTCTGCCACCTGCAAACGCTGACATGTTTCTCAGAACTGTGTGTTATACTTTGTTGCCAAAGTATTTAGAAAATGTTGACCTATTTAATGTGTATGCTAGCACCATTGGAATTTGGGGCATTCAAATCGTTCAAGAAACGCAGATGCCTCAATAATTCATAGATAACTGAATATATAATGGCTTTGGCTTGATACCTGTTAGTGCTCTACATTACTCTGGGCCCTATATTTATGCATGATGAACAGAGGTGTTGACAGAATATTTAAGTCAATATGAGGTCCATCACTGCACAGATGGTGATTATGTTAATGTTCTGAGAAAGGTTAGGGTTTATATTGGGGAGGCAGGTTCATTAAGAAGGTTAATTATTGACCAAAATGTGTTGATTGATCACCAAATTCACGACAGTGCCCAAAAAAAAAAAAACATAAACATCATAATGATCAGCATCCATGAATGTGTCCATTTAAAATGACCTTGAATGCGTTCATTAAAATTTAAACGTCAACTTATATTTGTGTGAGAAGTAATATCATTAATATTGGTTACAGAACAGATTTGCGGATTTTTGCAGTTATCCACCGCAACTCTGCTTGGAGCGTAAGGTCAAAGCCAGATGCCGGTATTACATCAGTTACCTCTCATCTTTAAAACTGAAAACAGGATTGCTGCATTTAGTCAAATTATACTGACACAGATAATACTGAGCTTTCTAACCCATAACTTATTCTGAACACAGTTTTCCAGCTTTTTAGAATAGGATGGATCCCTCTATGAGCTTTTCCACAGAGCTCACAGTATGTGTTAAATTGACTGAATAGAAAATGATGCACAAGTGAGGTTCCTCCAGGGACTGAAAGCCTGATGTTGTTACGATGTAGGTCAAGCATTTTCCTGCTGTGAATCAAATTTCGGATATCCTCATGGGATTCTGAAGAGCTAAAGCTGCTCATCTTCATCTATCTATCTATCTATCTATCTATCTATCTATCTATCTATCTGTGAAATTCAAGGGTAAATGCTACTAGGCTTGCAAGAGACAAATATTTCACTGTGGTAGAACAACATGCGCTCCTGAGCATCAACAGCCAGCCTCCCACTGCAGCTGCTCCAATAATCTATAGTCACCTTCCTCTAACTCCCATGCCAATATTTGCAAACAGTTAAATGTATTAAAGTTAGATGTGAGTGCATGCTACAAAAAAGTTTGCCTGAAGTGAAATGATTTGCTTACATTTCCATTCTATTGATGCTATAAAATATGAAAGAGCCTATCTGCTGACCAAAACCATCACTTACTCGAGGATGACAATGCCACTAGAAAAGAAAATAGTATACATAAGCACATGGACACACACACACACACACATGCACACACACACACACACACACACACACACACACACACACTCAGACAGCAGGAGATTAAAAATATAGAGACGTGGTTTTCAAGGAGGAACACAGGAGTCAACTGAGTTTGCCCTTGTTGTGAGTTTGTTTTGTGATCTCTTCACAGAATGTTCAGAAGGCGCCTGGAGAGTGCTCAGTTTAATCTTCAGTCACTGAAGGAAAAACATCAACCAGGCATGCAGTGCCATGCAGCGTTCTGTGATAACTGTGGAGATCTCAGGCTCACCTGCAGGAAAGATAAAACAAGGCAGCCGAGATTTTGATCTGGATTGAACTATCATGAAATTGATTTTCATTTAATGCAGTCAGTTACAATGTTCACATTACACTTACCTGGGTTAGATTGTGTATGTAATGTTTCGATGAGCGCCCCCACTTAACAAGACAAAACGACACGGACACGATCATACACATGCAAAAAAAAACACACACACACAAACACACACATCTGGTCTTTACACCAAGATGTATGCAACTGAACACAAAGCAGAGGCCTGTGTAAAGAGAAACATGCAGAAGCTGTGTTTGTATGCTGATTAATACAAACAGCTGAGGCTTAAGAGGTTTAATGAGGAACTGATTTGCATTATATTACAGCGAGTTATCTTAGCAAATCCAATGGGGACTCTCATGTTGGCACTAAGTCTACAAAATGGGTACTTTCACCATATGATAGGCCTACATGCCAAACCTTTCTGGATATACTTTGAATGAAACTTTCCAATAATTCTGAGAACAGATTTTAACAATACAAACTATCAACACAATTCTTGTGATGCAGTCTGTTACCCACTGAATCACTCAATGGACTGTCTAGGCAAAAAAAAAAAAGAGTCATACCCAGAAGAATTAATTCCCTCTCCTCTGCTCTCTCTTTGCTCTGATCTGGACTAAAAAGACACTGAGACTGATTGTGCCATGCAGTGAAAAAGATTTCTGAAGATGAAAGCAGAGTAAAAGTAAAGGGAGAACAAAAGAGAATACAAAGTTCTACGAAAGAAAGAAAAAGAGACGCAGCAGGAGAAAGAGAGTCAGGCGGGGAGGGAGGGAGAGCATGGCAGATCCGGGGAATCATAGGATTTAGGCACAATAAAGCTCCTGAAAAAGACAAAGCAATTTTGTGCTGTGTTTGTAAGGTTAGTAATGACAGGATTTCACAATTCTATTCTATTGTAAGATATGAAATATGAAATGATATGGCTGGAAAACAACTAAAGATAAAGGGCAAGATATGATATTCTACATGTGAAGTGAAGACCTGAATTTTTAATTTCTGCAATACAAAGCCTGGTTTTCCTCCTTTCCTTTCTATTGTTTTTTTTTTTACTTTATTGATCTCGGGTAGAATTACTTCCGTTATACTGTGTCTGTCTGATGGCTTGTGGATTTAACACAGCGGCATTATTGTTTGGTAAAAGACAGTGCTGTGTCACCCAAGCTGCAAGCTGCTTTTCTCTGTCTCTGTCTCTGTCTCTCTCTCTCTCTCTCTCTCTCTCTCTCTCTCTCTCTCTCTCTCTGTCTCTCTCTCTCTCTCTCTCTCTCTCTCTCTCTCTGTGATTGCTGTGATTGTTTTTCCAAGAAAATGAAAAAAAACCCAAAAACTAACAAAGGATTCCAATTCACTTGAAAAAAAATCAATCCTTCAAAGTTTGAAGCAGACAATAAAAGAATAGTTATTTGACATATCAGTGGAATGGAAGAAGAAGAAACAGGCTAAGACCGGATGAGATCCGCAGAATCGTAATGTCACACCTCTCTCCCAATTTCACTTCAAGTGAAATTGGCAGCCTATTCATCGCAGGTGGAGAGCCTGTTCAACAGGTCCTAAAATTTCAAGAGACTTGTGTGTAGAAAGTGACATTTTCACACTTACATTTCACTCAGTCTTTTGTCACTCACCTCACTAACTTGTTCTTGCATCCAGTTGGATGTGATATGCTGTGTATGATGAGGCTGCTGCTGAATAGAAATGCCTTTACAGACCTGAATGAGTGGAGCGTCTTGGAGTAAAGAATAAAAGAAAAAGTATGCCTTCAAAATAGTGTGGCTCCCACGTAGGCTTTATTATGTACAGTACAATACAAATCTTTGAAAAGGCTTCTTTTCAAACAGAGTGTGGCTCGGGGGCTGAAGCACCGGTGGACTGATAACTAGCCCAAACAGAACATACAACAGGCTATTCCCATCCGATTTCACTTTCTGTTGTACCTGTTGCAGAGTTCTGTTTAGTTTTCTTGGGTTTGATACATTTGCTAAGCATGTTTTTGTGTAAATGTAAGATTACCAGCAAAAATTGCCACAGAAAATAAAAAAACAAAAACAAAAGTGGACACAATCAGCATTCTTATTGGCATACTGCCTATAAGAATAGAATTGCCCATTAATAACTCTGGTTCACTTGCACATTGCTGCAGTGCTTTAAGAGATGTTTTTTAATGAATAGGAATGATGAAAAAAATTATTGGTGAATAGAACCAAAGACCTAGTATTTGGTACCTTTCATCCTCACAGTTTGGATGCTACCTACCACTCATCTGACCTGCTGCTCACGTACATTAATGTTTATCATCTTTCATTTTGGATTGAGAGAGAGAAAATAAATGGAAAACAAAGAAGTGGGGCAGAGTGAAGAGGAGAGAAAATCTCAGGGTGGTAGGCGAGCAGGGAGAGAGGACTTGGTCATTCTAAGGATTGAGGTGAACAAGAATAGGCGATTAGAGTAAACAAAAAAGGAAAAAAGTCGCAATCAGACACCGCCTAGCTACAGTAATTTCTTTAATGGCACTGGAGGCCAAACGCCCTGCTGTCATTGTTGCCGAAGTAGACAAAAAGCTTACTGTGATGCCCAATTTCCTCCCTTCTTAACACACGACATCCTGTGACCCTCTGCAGCAGCAGCATTTAACCTTTTCCTGTATGCATATAAGCTACCGACTCTGCTGTGAAGTCTTGCTGGGATGCAGATAGAGGATGTTAATTAAAGCGTGATTAAATTGAAGACGTCAGAATCCTGGCATGCTTGACCATTGCTCTGTCAGTATGGACACCTAATCAATGGCTGTCACGATGTCCAGGGATGAAAGGCATCGCAATTTATCAACAGCAGCACTATATTTCCGCTACATTTCCAGCCTCTAGCAGCCACTTCCATACCTCCATATTCACCACAACCCTTAATTTCCCCCACTCTGTAAATGGCTACATCATCTAAATGCAAAGGGGTGATTATGGATAATGGTATCTTTAGGGAATGGAGCGGGTAAAACAGAACTATAATGACCAACAACAATTTTACTTTGTCATTCATTCCTGTTCCTAATATAAGTCTGGTATCTGAGCAGGAACAGTAGCAAAGATGAAGTATGTCAGTCTGAATGTCCAGTGAATTCATTACCTGGAGTGCCTGGTGATAGAGAAGAGAAGTCTATGCATGTATGACCTTGTATCGATGTTATTTGTTATTCATAGGAATCTACAGTCCTCGGCAGGTCCCTAATAGAATTGCTATTGAGCCTGCCGAAGGTGGCGGTGGAGCAGATTATGGCGGGCTGCTTAGCCGGGTGCAAATTGAATCCCTTGGCCATAATAATGTTGGAGATCTGGAATCCTGTTTACCTATATCCTCTCGCTCATAAATACAACAAAACTTCAATATATTGATCAAGAAGAACATTTTTTTAACCAGGGCAGTGATGGAGAGAAGAGAGCGAAACAAAGAAAAGCCCTGACAATATATCTGGTCAGCTATATATATATGGTATATCTGGCATCTTCCATCATACAGTATATTTATGCTATCTCTTGACCAGCAGAGTTCCTCAGCTTTGGAAGCAATCTGTCATAGTCCCAACGGCCAAAACCAGAACTTTAGACATGTTGCTCTTACTTCAGTTTTCATGAAGTCCTTTGAAAAAATTATCAAGAATGAGCTACAGAGGAATGTGGAAAACTTGCTAGACTCCCTGGAGTTTGTTTACACAGCAAAGAGGGGAGCTGAGGATGCTACTGTCACTCCACTCAGTCTCCTCTCTAAAGCATCTGGAAGGCTCAAAAACCCATGCAAGACTTATTTGTTGGTTTTTCTACTCTTTAATATGATTTAACCGCATATACTGGCAGAGAAACAGCTGACCCATTTAAGGCAGGAGTTTAATATTGTAGGTTGGATTTTAGACTTTGACCAACAGAATTCAGAATGCCATAATAAATGGTTTGTCTGAACAGCTGTGCTCCTCTGCTGGCTCACCTCAGGGATACGTCCTCTCACCTATTCTCTATAAATTTTGCATACAGATGACTGCAGAAGCTGGCATGTAGTTAGACTGAATGTTACTAAGACCGAGGGTATGTTTCTTGATTTTTACAAAAACTGCTGTTACCTATTACCATTGTGCTATCAAAGACCACAAGATAGAGTTTGTAATAAGCTACAGTGATTGACAGTAAACTGAACCCAAAGGTAGTTTGTAAAAAAGTGACAGCAACCATTTTTCTGAGAAAGCTAAACCCATTCCATGCCTGCAGATCACTGATGGTCCTGCTGTATAATTTTGTGATTGAATCAATTTTCTCTGCATAGCTACACGGTTTGGTGAGCTGTTCATCACAAACAAAACAAGCTATCCAACACGGAGGCCATTAAAACAAACCATTCATCTACAGGTGCAGAGTAAAATCTCTGGAGTGAAATTGTCCCCACTGAAGCACATTTTTCAGAACAAAGCTGCATGGAAAGCTGTAGCAATTCTACACTGCCTCACCCACGCTCTGTAAGCTTCTTTCACTGGGCTGCAGACTCCTGAAGGCCAAGTCACATAGAATGAAAAACTCCCTCATTCCACATACAATAAAATTGCTAAATTGCACTTTTTTTTTTATTGACTGTTGATTATAGTTTTTTTTTTTTAGCTGACTATCTTTTATATGACTGATTATTGTTTTTATATAACTATTTGAACAAACGTAAGGTATTGTCTTTATTATTAATGTCTTTATTATTTATTATGTTTTTTGTCCCGTTCCACCTGTTTGACTATTTGTCTGTTAGCAGTACATCTCAAAAGGTCACCAATGGGTTCGCACAAAACGGAAGGTTGTTCATGGGAAGGAAGAACTGATTAAAGCTACACTAAGCGACCACTAGAGGGTGACAGAAACCGCAACACATTTTGTAACCACACAGCAAAACTACTGCACGACGGCAGCCCCTAAGGACAAACCGTGTATAAAGGCTAATGGCTAAAATAAACATGCCTATGGAGAAATGTCACCGGTTACCAGTCTCGCTTTGCCAGATTTTTCTCCCGCTGAAGGTTACATGTCCCACAATGGCTAGTGAAGAGGCAGGTAGCAAGTTTACCAGTTGAACAAGTTTACTCGCTCGCTTCATCGATTCCGCCATTACCACAATTTATTTCAGGGCTGGGAGGGGGAGAGATAGTTTAAAAAAAAAAAAAGAAAAGCTACGACTCGTGCCGAACCTGACAACAGGCTTTAGGAAAGAGGAGAAAACAACAAATAACTTCTGAACGGATTCACATAACATCATCAAACTTTGTGTGCCTATCAACAGACAGAATTGGCCCAATCAAACAACATGGGGCACTGAAGAACCCATCCAGTTTAGACATAACCGCCCAATTTTTCCAAAACTTGGTCCAGTGGTAGAAGGGCAGCTCTAATGGAGCCCTAACTGAACAGATAGAGCTGATTGGACATGTGGCATTGAAATAATCAGCTAAAATAAGCATTTTAAAAAGTGTATAGAATTTGAACAGGCAGATCTCATGTCCCATTTCAGGTCCAGTCATGAAAATGTGTGCAACTCCTGATGCGAAACAAGTTGGTAATGGGGGCATGTAAGAAATTATTCACTTCTGGTGAAATGATGCAGCCTAAGTATGCTGTGTTGTTGTCAGTAAACTGTCTGTTTTATTCATTATTTATTTTTAACAATTTTCCCTTGGGCATAATCAAGTTGAATTGAATTGAGCTGAACTGAATTGAATGTCTCCCTCTCTCTCTCTCTTGTCCTTTCATGATCCTCACACCATGAAGGCTTATCAACAAAAGCTAAGATAGCAGATTGATGAAAACAATCTTAAAAAAGAAGGGACTGTGTATTCACAACCACATCCAAAGTTGTAATCTATTAGATACAGTCTATTAAATAACAGATAGATGATTATATGGAGTTGGAGTTGTTGAGCCATGCAGAGTTCAATGTCATTTTCATTGCCATCCATTAAAGGAAAAAAAAAAACACCTTTGGATTTTGTGTTGGAATTATCTCAACATGATGTCACGTTGTCTAAGTTTGGCCAATTATCCACAGGTATAAGAGAAATATACCACCAAATAACAAAATAGATCCAGAAATGCAAGGTAGTTTTAAACAGTGTTAAATTGTCCGTGGAGAGGAGTTCAGTACAAAATAACCCTTTGAAGCACAGTGGTTACTGGGAGAAACCACATATTCATGGCTTGCTCCTAAACTCACATTATCATTTGCACTAGGAACATATATATTGCTAGAATATATATGTTGTGGTTCCCACCAGAAGGGAAAAAAAAGTAACACACAGGAAGTGATGTACTGTCTGTAGTTCCTCTCAGAAGTTGGGTCCACATGTGGTTTGCATGTTCTCTGCGCAATTGGGTTCCCATATGATCCAGGTTTATTTTCTTGCATCTTCTTCTTTATTGTTTATTGTAGAAAACATGTTGAAGAATTGTGATGACCAAAAAATTATTGTTAAAATAAATAAATATAGATTTTATAGAGACAAAAACATAGATGGTTTCGCCCAGACACCACTGTCCCTCTGGGGGTTTTAAAGTTTTATCAAAATGTATGTGTGTCCTTCAAAGGGATAACCTACATAGGCAGCTATTGATTTTCCATGAACCATGGATAGCATGTCTTCTATATGGACAAACACACTTTTGCTGTGGTTTCTCAAGGCAGGAATGTGTTTTCCAACTGTATTTGCATGGGGAAAAACACTGTTGAATCTCTTTCCTCACCCCATCATTTTCCTGAAGGGACATTTTTTGTGTCCCTTGTGGCACACAAACATGGTGGAGGATGGTGAATGGTGCTTAAAGAATTTGTACGATCTCTACAGCCAAAATGCAGGTACAAAATGTGGTTGTTTTCTCCATCACTCTGTGAAAAGGACAGTGGTTTTCCATTCTTGCTTATTTGTGTTTGCCAATTTGTGCTATTGTCACATAATCCAGTTCATGGTATTGTCACATAATCCAATTTGCAGTGGAGGAAGATGATTTGTGTCTAAAACATGTATCCTGCATTTGAGCATTTGCGCTCATTGCACAAAATTTCATGAGAGTGTTGGAATATCCCTTCTTCATTTTATAACTTCTTTAAACACAGATACCAGGTCTATGATTACAAAGACCCTCCTGACATATGTGGGGGCGAACTGTGCAGTTAAGAAGCACAATACATTTCAAATTGACCACTCACCAAAGAGTGCGTAATGCGACAGGGCACGTGTGTGTGTGTGTGTGTGTGTGTGTACGGATAAGTGTGTGCATGTACTACTCAACCGCGCAAACATGTTAAATTATATAATTTGTTATTAAAAAAAGCACTCACTGCTTGGTATCTATAGCCTATTGGTAGCCTGATAATGATCAGTAATTTTGCTCTATCGTCCTTATTTTTCAATAAAGTGGGCAAAAGAAAAAATAGAAAGTGGCTGAAAGCGATTTTTTTCCCACCTTGTTCAGTAGATGGTTGTCTAGCTGGTAAATCAATTTATCCACAGCAGTGAGCGATAAAATTATTGTTGTTATCTGCTTCTTGATCATTCTCCCCAGCTATTTGCTATCAATCAGTGTTTCAAATATTTTGTTATCATGCCCCAAATAGAACATAAAAGACACCCAAGAGCAATTTCACGAAAAAATTTGTATTTTAGGCATGATTACAGTGTTGGACAAAATGCTCTCCAACACAGTCAGACAACCTTGAAAACCTTTCATACACTTTATTGTGGATGACAAAATGACTATGAAGTGCAGCCTTTCAGATTTAATTTTAGGATATATTCAGACATGTCTAGAATGCAGACTTAAAAAGCGACAGCCCTTTTTGTACATGATCCCCTATTTCAGAGTTTCAACAATATTTAGAAAGTTTAAAATTATGGTATATTAGGCTATTATAACTAGATGGCAGTCAGTAGAGCACATATCTCCACCAAAGCTATGCAATTGTCAAGATATGTCAGTCCCACATGTCATTACCAACTTAACAAACAACACAAGTCCACAGCATTCATATCCACGGCAACATCATTTCACCAAAAGTGAATCATTTCTTCCATGCCCCATTACCATCTTGTTTCTTGGGGATTTTTTGGGTTGCAGTTATAAAGTTGCAAAGTTGTAGTTAGTAAATGGTTAATATGTGGCTTGACCTAATTTCCACACAGGGATCAATAAAGTTTCATCTTACCTTAAATCAGCTGCTCTGGATCTGTCCATGTTGCAGGCAATTGGCATGTGGCATTTATGTGAACGTGCTCCTAGCTGTGTTATATAATGAGGGCAGAGGGGTGGAAGGACACATTTAGGGGTGGCCGTGACACATGTTTTGATCAATAATATATCGATATATGGATATTGATATCTTGATAGATAATTTGCCAGATATCATTTGATATATAATTTAATGAAATATAATATAAATACTTAGATGTTTTGGGGTGAAGTGCCCTTTTGTACATTAAATGATAATTAACAGTAAAAAGAGCAAAAGCAACAAGTCAGTTAAGGCTTGAGAGGAAAATTACTGGACTATTAGCAGTTAAAGAAGTTCAATTCACTTCAGTTCAATGAAGTTTATTTATCCCCGTGGGGAAATTAGATTCTGGACACTCAACAGACAGACACAAAGAACAGCACAATACTACCACAATAAAGTGCACAAGTGCTATGACATGAGTTAAAAGTTACAAGGTTAAAATATTAGAGAGAGAAAGAGAAAGGGAGCATCAGTGAGCACGTGCAAATAAGTTCATGTGTCCTGCTAGTTCAGCCGCTCAGAGCCATGCCAGGTCCAAGGGGGTGAGGGGGGACAAGGTCATCGATTAGTCTGATGGCTTCAGGCACAAATGTGACCCTCCGCCCAGCTGTCAGACACTTTGGCATAAATTGTCAAATTGCTGTCAGACACAGCTTTTGTTGTCCCAGGGGCAATGGGAGGTGTAGTGAAGTTAGAAGATGAAAAAGTATTCTGGCACAGCTTCACCAAGGTGCATGGAATGAGCAGGTAACACTGGAAAAGAATAGATTCCAGCAACACTTCCTATCTTCCTCTTCAAATAAGAACATTTCTCACTGCACCTCCTCAAGCAACTTGGATGATGGTCCTTTTCTAGACAAGAGCCACTTTCTACCTCTGAGGGCTCAGAACAGCAGATGCCCAACCAGCCACATGACAAGACAAAGCAAACACGGAGGGGCAAGAGGAAGAGACCAAGTCAACGGCCCAAGGACCAGATCTCAAGGCCAAAACAGCACACGAGGACACAAGGAATCGAGTACTGAGCCGACCCCTGCACAACTCTCAGTGTTAGAACTCGGCCCGTCTTTCATTCCCGCCCCCTCTGTAAGTCACTTTGAACTCTTCTTAGATTTAAAGAATTTCTCAGAGATGTTAGAAGGAAAGAATTTTTCATGAGTCAGTCTTCTCTTCTATGAACAGATTTTGAAAAAAAAAAAAAAAATCACGTTTATTCCCCCTGAAAACAGAAACCACTCGTTTGAAACATACTGTAGATTAGTAGATCTGGAATATAAGAATCATCTGAAAGAAAAAAGTTTTTACTCACAACAATATATCTAAGGAACAGCTGCAAGTACTTTCTGAACTTGAAAAGAACAAGACAGTTGTGATCAAGCCTGCAGATAAGGGGGTGCTATTGTTATTATGGACAAATGAAATTGCGATAATGAGGTACTTATGAAAAGTTAAAATGTGATCCTACCAAACAATATCTTAATGAGCTACGGTTAGTTCTCAATTCTGACATTTCGGCAAATTAGTATTTTTACTTGGTTGTAGCCTACTAATAAATATTTATTCCCAGTACTGTGTAAGTGTTGCTGGTATCTATTCTTATCCAATTGTTGTGCAATTATACAGCCTCCAACTGAAAATATAAGTATGCGACTTAATGTGAACTGCAAAGAACAGCACAGGGCGCAAAGCAAGGGCGTCACTTTGTGTTGAAAAGTGGTGGGGACATAAGGGCTCAGATGAAAAAAAAAATGTTTTAAACGGTCTTCAACACAGGCAATTTTAGGCAATGTAATGTACAGTCGACAATATGAAAACACTCAGCATAAAACGCACGACGACGACCGCACAAGTACAGTCATCCATATGCATCACATCCACAGCTGCAACACCATGTCAATCGAACAATGCTAATATCACTTCTACTGTAGAAAGCACCATGTCAGTCAGCCCAGCGATAACAATATCCAATATCACTGCCCTAAAATATGACAAAGTAGAAACAACTGAAGGAGTAACGTTAACGTTAGCTAAAGATGTTAATCAACCTTATCTTTAGATATTAAGTTAAACTGCCTTGTTTCGATGCTGCATAGAGAAACAGAGTTCACAAGAGCTCATGAGTCAAGTTCAACCAATCATGACTCATTCTAAGCATAAGGTTTAAATAACGATATGTGAGAACATGAATTAAACTACGGCAGGGATTAGATTATTTATTGTATGTATTTATCCATATACATTTTAAAACAAACTCAAATCTGTCACAGGGAGGTGTGGTGAGGACCCAAATGCAGGACAGTGAGGCAGGTTGTAACCAAAACCCCAAGACTGGGTGTTTTATGAACAGATAGCAGGTGACACAGGAAACCAAAAAACAAGAGCTCTACACAAACTGACACATGTAACATAACACAATGATCTGACAAAGGCTGACTGGTATGGGGAACAAGACTAATATACACATGGCTGTGATTACAAAATAGACACAGCTGGGGCAGACAGGAAACATGGTACACCAAGAACTAAAAGAACTAGACAGGGAAACATACAAAGAAATACAAAACCTAGACAAGGCAAAAGTCACAACCATGACAAAATCATTGATTTGATTTTTTTTATTAATTATTTTAAAATTCCACACAATTAATTCATACATTTCACACAATTAAACTCACCTCTGTCAATCTCCTCCACAAAGTGTTCTCATTTGTTAGTTAACATTTCTTGGTGCAAGCTATTTTTCAGAACATTTTTAACAAATTATGCTTTTAAAAAGTGATGGGGACAAAATTGTCCATTTCAAAAAGTGGTGGGGACATGTCCCCAGCGTCCCCAGTGTAAATGACACCTATGGCGCAAAGTATATCTATACTGCAAGCACTACATTGATACTGTTTAAAAAAAAACATGTCTTATGATTTCAGCTGGGAATATCTCTCCAAGACTTGAGTGTCATTTGTGTGATAACTGTTTTGAAGGATAAATAAAGTACTTTTCCACAATCTAATATTTATCATTTTTCATTTACTGAAAGTGCAAGAGGGTAAAGAGGGAGAGAGGAATGGGGAGAGGAAGGGTAAAGGTAGCTTGACAAAGCCATGTAATGTTTCACCATTTATGTGTATCAACTGCATCAGAGCTGTGGGAGACATCAGGGGTCTAATGAGGAGGGAACAGAAGTTTGTAGTAGAGATAAGAGTAGATAACAGTAATCTAAACGCCCCCTGACTAACATTAACAGCAAGTATTTAAACTTCAAGTTGAAGTTCAATATGAAAGAAATTATGTTCTACTTCAAATCAAATAGCACCTAGGTGTAGCCTGCATCATTTGATTTGACCAATGTTTATCAGTCAGCAAAACTACATATGGGGCTGCCTTGGTAACATTAGCTAACGTCAACATTAGCAAACAAACTCACTGCTGTTTGGTGCTGTCACAATAGCCAAGCTAACGTTAACAGTAATGACAAGTTAGCTTTTAGCTAGGACCACAGAAGTAGAATCAATAGACCGGCCACTTCCTGATGGATCAAAGTCATCTCTTTGGTGCACGTCAAGATGGCTGCCATAGTATTTTGGTGATGGAAATGAGCATCGTGGGCGGTGTGTGTGGCACAGAATGTTGGAACGTTCAGCTGTGGCTACGACTAAAGTTGGAAACCTCAGATCCTTGTTTAAAATCTGCAGTGTATGTCGTACTCATGTGCTGCTTTACAGACAATAAATGACTGGGAGACAGAAAGGAAATAGAATACACAACTAATATATATAAATAAGCAATAAAATAGTAGAAAAAATCAAATAATAAAACAGCAAGAACGTAGACTATAAATACTTATGCTGCCAATAATTTCAACACCTTTATACTGTAAAACTGGTTAGTACGGGAAGGACATGGATCACTACTATGTATGTTCTTCTCTCAAAAAGAATAATCTATAATACTGAATACATTTGTGTAATACAAAAAAATATAGCAGCGAAAAGTAACACAGTTGCTGAGGACTGCTGCAGGAAAATTGCAGATAATGTGAGTGCGTAAGTAAATATCGTAACTGTTTGTAGCGTTTCTAGGTAATTTGCCCACTCTATAAAAGAGAGCTTCTATCAAATAGCAGATTGAATTAGCAGTCTATAGGTTAGTTATCAATACTGAAAGAAATTGACTGTTGCATAGCCTATTAAGTGCGCTGAGAGTCTCTCATAGTCAAGAGTGATTGGTGCAATAGATTGCACTCATATTCCATCACCACAGCCCTGGGGAACATGAGGTTGACTTTATGAATAGAAAATCTTCCACAGCCTCAAGGTGACGACACAATATTGTGTCAATGGAAAGTATGCCTACTTTTTTGTTGCTTATTTTTGTATTCTAGGTGTGTGCTTATGTTCTATTTCCTTTTCCACAGACAGAGACAGAGAGATGCAGTCCTTAGCTGCCCTCTGTTTGGTTAGAACAACAGTATTGGGGCAGAACAAATTACTCCTGTCAGGTGAAAACCTAAAGTAAGCTTTTTGGCAGTTATGCATTTTCTCATTCAGGTCTAGAAATTATACATGTTGTTTTGAGTGGGCCCTGGACTGCTACACAGTGTGCAATCTAAACCGGAGATATTAGGTTTTCATGGCACACAACAGCTAAACAGACAGGTGAGCTGTGTGCAAACGAATGCATGAACGCATAATTCTGCTTCCAAAGCTGGTACAACTGCGGAGCTTTACACTGAAATCTGCAGAACTGTCTGTGCTGCAGCGGGCTACGTCCCTTCAAACAGAACAAGCTGATAAAATGAAATGTCACGTTGGCCCTCAACTTATATTTTCAGTGCCAACAGAATGATTTGGTATTTGGACAAGCAGTATGTCTGAGCAGCTTTGGGACTTCAAAGTGACGTGCAATGATGACTGTTGTCCGAAATGATGGAGGCCGCAGGGCTTGATGCCAATAAAGTAGACCTCTGCTGTATAGTGATTTAAGCAGTATGTTCTCTTAAGCTACTGTCACACACACACACACACACACACACACACGTTTACCTCCCCAAAATAGGCATACCAAGTCACTGTTATCACTGTAACAGCACAAGCCTCAAGCAACGTATATTGATCCTGTGTCAGCACATCAACAGACTCACTCTTCTATTGAATTACATGCACCCTGTGTATCCCATTCCACAAAGTACGATGAGCATGACTATAATTCACCAACTGAGCATTAAATCCTAAATCATCTCTTGATAAAGTGGCTATTCAACAGAAATTTCTCTCAGTGAATATATTTGGAACACTTGGTTTGTCAGTGCTCGACTGTGGATGAAAAGGTTTTGCAGAAGACAGAGGGTGGACAAGGGAGCAGCACCTGAAGGACAAATTCTCTTTTGATAATAAAAGTTTGATGTTTTATTTGCATGATTTCATGATTTTAAAAGAGGAGATTAAAATAGGAGAGTTGTATTATACAATACACTTGATGTTTGCAATAATGTCACATAGAGAAACTCCTTGGGACTGGCTGTGTTCCCATTCCTAGCAGTAGTTAAGATTTATGTCTTGGATTTTGTATCATTTTTTAAGCACATTTGGTCAACTGTCTGATAAGGTAAGCACTTCAATATGGTATCGATGTTTCCTTTGTTTTCTGTTTCTTCAAGTGATAAGAGTAGTTACTGGCCAAACATAGCTGTTCCTGGTTAGATTTGCAAGACTGTAAACTAATGATATGTAACATTTTTCTCCTCCAAAGCCTTTGTCATCTCAAGAAAAGGTGTTGTTAAAAGATTAGAGGTGTTGTCTGTGTCTATGACAGTCATCATAGAAAACTATTATATCCACCGTAGAATTAAAAAGCCTTTATTCACATGGCTGAAAACAGTTTAAAAACATACCAGCTACAACCCACGCGCAGCAGCTTATGCGTGGGATTGTAGCCGGCGTGTTTTTAATCCTATGATGAATGTGCCTTGGAGTTTTTGGATGTTTCAGCATTCCATTGTTTTTCTACTTAATCAGCCTTCACCTTTCTAGTTTAATTAACCTCGCTGATCCAAAGAGCGCACCAATTTTTTGTATTTTTCTATTTTTTTTCTATTTTTCTTCTATTTTTTTGTACAATTATTATATTGCTTGCCAAGATGCTCACAGCTGACAAGCATGGAACTAGCGGTATAAGCTCGTTTTCGCTTTTTTATATTCATGAACTACTGCAAAAGAAAAGAATAATGCTGAAAACATGACCCAATTTGTAGTCTGTGACCTTGGCTGTGCAGACAGATAAGTATATTTGTTAATTTATAAATGTTGTCCACAATTCTTTCAGAAATGCAGCCATGACAAGCAAAGCTGGGCCAACAGAGTCAGTAGAGACATGGTCAGCCATGGACGCTGAAGTCTGCACAGTCACCTTGCACATTGTCTCACAATGTAATGTCATCACAAATACCAATTTCTAAATTGAACTGCATGTTTGAATAAAGGCTTAAACTCATAAGAAAATGTTCGTCTCAGTAAAAGAGTACATTGCTCAACTCCACAGCTCCACTGTGATTTCTTGAAGGGAACAGACTTAAGCTGATGAGCCAAAACTGTCAAAAAGTCAAGGTTATGCTGACATTAGTCCAAGTTTTGTGTCATCCAGAATACCACATAATTGTCCTTGTTACATCTACTATAACACATTATGACTTGGAAATCAAGGAGCCAATCACAACCTCAAATATCATCAAATTAAAAGGAACTACACACCTTTCATAGAATTATAGCTTGGAATGTATGTTAAAATAGAAATAATCACACAATGAGAAAAGACATATGGTTTAATCAAGCAACAAAAAAGTGGCTATCGTTTCACAAAAAAAGTATAACTTGACTTAATCCTACAAGTTTAGCTACTCCCACTGATCGCCTGAGGACGCAGTGAATCCACACATTCTCCCGATCAGCACAGGCCACAGAAATAGACTCCAAATAGATTTGTGGCAGTGGGGGAATGATCTTCTTACTGAAATTAGTTTTCCTGCCCACACCTGGAAGCTGGCAGGAGAGATGTCTGGGCACTGAGATGGTCATGAACACAATGAGAGAGAGAGAGAGAGAGAGAGAGAGAGAGAGAGAGAGAGAGAGAGAGAGAGAGAGAGAGAGAGAGAGAGAGAGAGAGACTTACAGGTTGTAGGTAGATGTTGTAGGCTTTAAGGCGTGTGCATTGTGGAGGATCAGACTGAAGCAAATAGTGGACATGTTATGTCAGAATTCTGTCTCTTTCCACTGTCTAAACTGCCTCACAAAGTACCAACCGAACACACAGACTGTTAAAGTAAGCACAAAAATTAAATGGGGTTTTTCCCCTGAACAAGGCACTTGCCCCAAGCTTGGCTGTTGCTAAGGACTGAGCAGGAGAAACCATACTCTTCTGAGAGTTGGGTGTCACTTCAATCCATAGCCAATTACTCAGCCTGAGTTGCCTGCCATCTCTCCCTGTCAATCATTGTGTTTGAGTGTTTTCAGACATCACAGCACACTGGGAGATACAGAGTTAGGCTGGGCGGGCAGCTCAGGTGTGATGCCGTAAATGAGAAAAATTTACACAGTTTCATTCCTGTCTTCTCAGGTAATTAGCACTGTCAAATTTGTTCAAATTGGTTTGTGTTTGTGTGTATCTGTGTGTTTGTGTTTGTGTGTGTGTGTTAATTGTTTTCTAATTCTGGTGCTCACACCCCCATCACACCCTCACTCACTGCCTTCACAGAATAGGATTCATGAAATAATTGATAATTGTATGCTTTTTGCAGAGAACATTTATGACACTGGCATGTCTATACAATTTGTCACATAATGCTCAGTCTGTCATGTTTACTTTTAGCCATAAACTGATAAACTGTTTATAAACTGACCGCTACTATTGTGACAAGGCAAATTAAAACTAGCTCAGCATCGTCTAGGGATGGACATGAAGTCCACGTATGCATTCTCTTACACACACACACACACACAATAACATTTGCATTCATCAGCTCCTCTTCCTTAGAAAAGAGGGGTGAGTCATCGTCTTCCTTACCCACTGAACACTTTGTTGGTACTTTGCTGACAGACCTGGCTGTCAAAATACACAATGGAAACTCTACCACACTGATATGGCATACAGCATTGATATCACAGTCGCAAAAGGTATCTAAAGGCATCAAAAACCTTCAGACTGTTCGATTTGAGACTCGTTTACATGATTCTTTATTGAGCATGGTCTAATGCAATTTAGATAAGCAAATGCCACGAACAAATGTCACATAAAAAATAACTTAGGCTACTCAAAAAAAATTATATCTAGGAAAGGTATAGATAAAGTAACATTTTAAAACTAGTATTACATTTCAGTTATCTGAAGCTGTTTCAGTATTGAAAAACTTCCAATTACAATAACCTCTAACTGTTGGTCACAGTAACAGAAACCTGCTCTTCTAAACTTCACGCAACTGCCAATCAGACAATAAATTAATTACTCAAAAAATCCCTCTAAGAATATAGATTGTAATTTTGAAACCGTTCAGCAATCTTATCAGATGGCATAGGCTTATCTCTTCCTAGGGAGAGGTCATACAACTGCTATAAAAGTTTTTAAAGTTTAAACTTGACTCCTCCTCCTATAACTTCCAGTACCTCATCTCATTATACTGCATATGTAGCTACCAGGCAAAGAGCCGTTTCATTGCTGCAGGGGAGATATTTTCCTTTTTTTGATCTGATTTCATTCAAAGATATCTTTTGAAGGTGAACAGAAAAAACAGCTTCCTATGGTTTCCCCCTCCCACCAAAGACTGAGCTCCACATGGTTTACCTTATTTCTCTTTGGCATTACTTTCTCTCTCTCTCTGCTCATACATACTAAACAACCGTACAGATGAATAAGGCCTGGGTTACAAAGTGTACAGGGTTCATTGAAATACCAACAGAAGAACAAAACAACTTCTTTGGGGGTGTATTTATTGTAGCCTACCAAATACATATTAAGTTGGGATAGGGTTATATTTAATATTTAAACAACATTCTTTTTGGTTGGTTGGAAATTGGTTAGTGCATTAATTCCAGTGTCATGGACATGAAGCGCTTTGATGCAAGTGTGACATGGTTTTTTCGTCAAAGTGAGAAAGCCTGTATGCCAGTAACATTAACTTTATTGTGTTTGGCAGCTGCTATTGTCCCTCTGCAGAGACACAAACACAATTACTGTTCATTTCAGTTTAGGGTGACACCGTGGCATACAGCGCTGTAACATGGCTATCAGGATAACACAGCTGAGTATGAACTGTGTTGTATGGCACTCGAAGAGATCGTGCAGTTAAGGGCAGACTGTCTGGACGTGATGCTGAGGTGCCATCTACTGGAGAAATGGTCAGGCAACACAACATCTGACTAAAATACAGAGAACCAATACAATACACAAGAAACCATCTCACAGGTGAAAGAATGATGAAATATAAAAATTGTCTAAATAGTGTGTCTCATCTTTCAAGGATATTAATCTATTAATAACAGCGCAGGCCAAAGAAAAGAAAAAAGCAAACACAATTGTGTTACAGTTGAAAGACAGGTGATATAAGCTTCAAAATACTACTGTGTTTAATCAAAGGGCAAACCTTATTCCATTACCAGCATATTCTAGACCTACAGGTATAGGTACTTATGCCTTATCGGCCACCCAGAGTGTTGTCCACAGTCCAAATTTAGCCCTCCAACAAATATCTCTGGCCCTTGAAAGGATTCTTAATTGGTCATGAAATACAAGCACCTTGGTTTCATAAGACCTAAGAGGTTGATGCCTACTTGTTACATTTCTAAATAGTCAATGTACAGTTGCATTTTTTGGCTTTTGGCCCACCACCCATGTTATGGCCCTTGCTGTTCCATGTCAAAAGGTTTCCTCTAACACACAGCATTCACTGGATAAGAGTATGGTTGGGCTAAATTTTGCATATTACTGTGAAATAATATTTTGTTATTTCTTGAGATAGATTTTTACACAATATGACATGACAACTGACATAATTATCCTGATGTTCATTTTTTAAATAGTTTTATGATGATAATAATGTGATACTTTACTGATCCTGTAGGGAAATTCTCTTTTCGCTTCTCCTTTTTCCACAGAGAAGTCACAGCAGCAGCCCTGCAGCTGGCAGGAACTCAGTGTTTCGCTCAAGGACACTTCAGCATGGTGGATGCTTGACCTTAAGTCCTCCAGTTGAACAGCAGTCTCCTACTCACTACACCATCATGCTGACCCTGCCTGCAGTGATGACATCATGCAAAGCTTTTTATTAAACTGGTCAGCAAATGTCAAAATTTTGCTTTGGTTTTGAATGTGGTTCTGAAATTCAACACCCATTTAGCCACTACACAAAAGAGACCAATTGGTGGAGGGAAAGTTACAACCAACGCGTGATCATTCCAGAGAAAATTCCCTTTCACATACAAATATAAGATCATTTCTCACAAACAATTAAATGCACAACTTTTACCAGAGCAGGTGTTTTTGAATTTGGATAGATAAGGCTATAAACTAGAACCTACAATAAAATTCATTAAAATAAAACATAAAAACTTTTCTCTTTATCAGCCAGTAAGTGATCCAAAGAGAAGATTGCTCTGTATGAGAATGGAATCCTAGTTATGTTTGATTCAATGTAGAAGGCCTATGTGCTTTATATCCAATGCACTATGAAGAAAACAAGCCTTACTCATTAAGCTTTGAGTACAGCCACCAGATGGCGACACTTTGGCTTTCCCAAAGTAATTCACCTCACCTCTTCTATGTACAGTAGAGTTGTAAATGTAAAGGGAGCAGGAAAGAGCCTTGAGCAGGAGGCAACGAAGACAGTCAGGGAAAGTCTTTCTTCTGTCTTAGACAAATTCCTACTCAACTCACTATCATGTTCATTTGACCTGAGTAAATTAAGTTTGATGAATTCAGCTACCAGACAGTTTTGACTGGATTCCTGTCACCTGCCAGTCCCTTTCCATACAATGCAGGGCAGGAATGTGGTGGAGGGTAAAACCACCCTAACCTCAGTTTACCCAGTGCTTTTATTTGCGGAATAGAGTTTACCCACCTTTTTAGGCTTTATGACCTAAATATGTAGTATGCTAAACTGATGTGAACTGTATGAGTTCTTTCAAGAACTGTAAATGAATTATTTTCTGAAAGTATAATTGATTTTAGTTTATACTGGTGTATATTTGCCTTCTAGCCTAATGACCACCGACTGAAGGTCATACATGTCATACATAGTTTACCCAACTTTTTATGTACCCCTTCAGCACTGATGCAGAGACACTTTTACAAAACAGAACCACATCTCCAGCTATGGTTGGACCCATATAATAGACAATATCACTGTGAGTGGCAGTCTTAACTTTAGAAAAAGGGAGTTGAAACTGTGACTGAGGAAGGACCTCAGTGTTCCATATTTTGTCATTTGGCAGTCAGTTTTATCATCTGCTGCGCAAATTAAAACAAGGCAATTTATCAAGTCCCAGCATAAAAGAATGACATCATATTATTGAACTGAGTCTCAACAATTTTGAAATTAACTTTTTTTTTTTTTTTTTTAACTATTTCTGTTAATAAGTAATAATGAATCTATACATCTATTTTCAGATTCCCAAAATAAATGCATTGATAGGCCTACTGTTTCTAGGTGGACATCACATATGGTACAGGTTACATCTGTCTTGGGCATTGTTAAGTGGTGGTTGGCAATATAATATTTCTGAATGATTTCAAAAGGAAACTTTATTGACAAGTAAATATTTGTTAGGCAACATCCACACATTCTTCTGTCTTCTACCACTGACAAAGCTGACGAAGCCATCATGTATAGAAATTAAATCCTCTAATGGCATGGCTTTATTGCGACTACCTATATGTTATGTTATTGACAGAGGTTACTTGTTGATGTAGCTACATCTGCAAACCTTGTGGAAAATAAAAAAAAAAAAAAAAATTGGTCACAAAAAAAAAGGATTTAAATCCTCTTGCCTTGTTGGTGATGCAGTTCCGCTCCCAACAGGTCAGCGTGACTTTAGTACGTGACAACGCACAGGCCTGACGCCTGCGGTATAAAACCTTGTTTGTTGACGTCAGCGGCCTCTTCCCTGCCTATGCCCTCGTGAGGTGGGCAGTGTAAAAACTCGCGTCTCTTTCTCCACTAAGCGAATCCAAAACCATCCGTCAAAATGGTGAGTTGGAATTATATCTTTAAGTAGTTTATGAAAGTGTCGTGTACATAAGGTCTCTGAAACGTCAACATTTATCGTTTCATTTGGATTTTTTTCTGGAGCTATGCTACCCGACTGTCAGTGCTGTGAACTGTGCTTTGAACAAGATGGCAACCATTTTATGTTTTGCTGCACAGTTAGCTTCCAAAACCAACCCAGACTTCAGGAACATTTTTCTGAATTACGGTCTTGTCAATGGGTCGAACTTAACCATTTGCCCTGTCTGAACGTTATTACCAGCCGGCAGACTGGTTTATGTAATGAACTGAATTAGTTGACAGATTGAGACTTGTCTGGTACCGGTGTTCCGGCTTTCGCCTCGAGCCGTTGTCGCAGCATAACGCAACGCCAACATGAAATACATTTTATTAAATTAGGAAGTGATTAACGTTAGTGCCACTTGTCACAACATATTATTTGTGGTGGGACGTGTACGATGTAGACAATAGTTACTGACCGTTAACAATTGCAAACTGGTTGGATGGATACCGGCATTTCATGTACCGTGACTTGGATGGCTAGTTAACATTAGCATGGTGCTAAAGTCTGTACACGTGGCCTATTCATGTCGACTTGCCGGTGTTGCTGGGTTGAATCTGTTTGTTTGCCAAAACTTGATAGCATCCATATCTTCATTGCTTGACGTCTAGAAATTACACTGTTAGCCTGTGGACTGATTGGCTAACAGTAACTGGTAGCTATTAAGCTACGCAGACTGGTTTTGACTTACGTAGTTAATGCTACCCTTAGCTAGCTGCTCACGCTAGTAAGGTGATGGCGGATGCCCAACGCCCTGGTTAGAGGCCTAACGGTTCAACCAGGTTTCTCCTTAATGTTCGCAGCGTTGGCTTCTTCTACCAAATAACATTTCTAAAATAAACTGACTGAATTCAGTGTTGGGTGTGACGTGTTGAAGACTGAGTGGCTGATACCTGTTGGGTTTCATGCAAGTAACGTTAGATGTCAATTTCGCTGGCGAAGCAAACTGAAATGTCAGCTGCTGGCAAAGCGCGTTTCCGTTGCGTCAGCTACAACTGTCCATATACACTGCAGTTGGACTGTATAGCGGAATTCATAGCCCTTGGCAACAAATCAGCGCTTTTCCAGTGGTTTAGCCATGGGCATTGTTACAGAAGAACAATGGCCAGTGAACCTCAGGCCCCATCCAAGAGGTGGCCAGGATGACGGGGCATCTTTTCAGATGGATGATTAGGTTTCTGTTTTGGTGCAAGTGGACACAATGAAATCCTGATGACACTGATAAGACTTTATTGTGTACTAATCTGAGTATATTCCCTCAGGTGAACTTTACCGTAGACCAGATCCGTGGCATCATGGACAAGAAGGCCAACATCCGTAACATGTCTGTGATTGCGCACGTAGACCACGGAAAGTCAACCCTGACAGACTCGCTGGTGTCGAAGGCTGGTATCATTGCCTCAGCTCGTGCTGGAGAGACCCGTTTCACAGACACGCGCAAAGATGAGCAGGAGCGGTGCATTACCATCAAGTCTACGTGAGTATACCTCATTAACACTTTCCCACAGTGGGAGAGTGTTAAATAATCACTTTCCCAGCCAATCTGGGATTCAACCAGATAACTTCCAATCATAAGCATGCTTATCTAATCTCTAGGCTACCACCATCCCCATGTATGTTAGCTATATCCTGACTTTGTCTAACCGTTGGCCTTTCCTCCTTATGCAGAGCCATCTCCCTGTACTATGAGTTGAGTGAGAATGACTTGGCCTTCATCAAGCAGTCCAAAGATGGGGCCGGTTTCTTGATCAACCTGATTGACTCCCCAGGCCACGTCGACTTCTCCTCAGAAGTGACTGCCGCTCTCCGTGTCACTGACGGAGCCCTGGTCGTGGTGGACTGCGTGTCTGGTAAGGACATGGGAAAATAATCTTATGGGCTGAATTATTTATCAATAGCTGTGATGTCATTACATCTCTAAATGCAGGTCTCTGCTCTGTCTAAACCAGTCTGAAAAGACTGCAGGGCAAATTACTTGAAATGGAGGTGGACAGATGCCAATTTTTCCAACAGATATGAGTACACAGAAAAAGGAAAACCTTGTGCACAGCATGTCAGTAGGGAGGTGCTGGTAACTACAAGAAAAGGTTATGTTAATTTAGCTTTTCACTGAATTTAATCAGGCTCATTCCTGATGAAGACAAATGAGCATATAAGTAGAAGGCGTTTATTTTTTTTTTGCTCGGAATACAGAGAACTTGAATGGACCAATACAAATCGAAGTACTACTACATTAATGGTCATTCATGCCACCTAGAATTGGCCTATTAAAACTATTACAGGAACATGTGCATAGATTGTCTTTTTATTTATTAATTTCAGTGTTTCCCCTATATGCACCTAGCAGCGTATGACCACCACTGCTGAATTATTATTTATTTATTTTTACGAGAGAGGAAAGGAGAGGGAGGGCTCCGTCTTATCTCTTTAGAAACTAACGTTATATTATTTTGCGCTACGGACGCTTCATATCCAGGTCAATTCACACACCTGTGAGTAAAACATAAATGGAGAGGAGAGGGCTCCATCTTATCTCTTTAGAAACTAACCTTATATTATTTTGCGCTATGGACGCTTCATATCCAAGTCAATTCACACACCTGTGAGTAAAACATATAAACGAGAAACTTTGCGCTTACCTGATAATGTCAGCACAACGATTATAACAACAAGCACCGGGTAGATGTCAACAATGAAGCAAGCAATGCTGATCATAGATTCAGGATTATCATTCGCCGAAGGGAAAACAGTCCTGCAACTTCATGTGAGTATCGCACAGTAACGTTACAGCGAACGCAATCATTTGATAGGAATACGCAAGGAAACGCATATCTGTGAAATAATCAACATTTGGAAGATCCATCTTGATACAAAGATAGTAGGTATTCCACATGCACCGATTGTTTTCTTCTTCCTGGAGGCTGGCCTTACTATGTGCGAGGGCCACCGTGACGCGCAAAAGCTGTCAGTCTCAAAGACAACTGACAGATTCCCTTAGAGATATTAATGTTACATATTATTTTTGGATTGTTGTAGTATTTGTTATGTGATTTTACTGTATATGGGTGGTTGTTGATATAATATATTTTTTGTTCAATAAATGGCAATAAATGTTTTAAAGATTATACTTTTATGTTCAATAAAAGTGTATTTTCCTAAATCTTGAGACACCTCATGTGTAAGCTAAACAGACATTTCCCCTGCTCATTACTGTGCACAAATGTACTGTATGTACTTAGGCCTCAAGAGCCCTTCTGGTGCCGGCAGACGCATAGAAACCTCCCAGCAGGGCGTGCTTTACGAGCACACAAATTTTTCGCGCGCATGCTTCACCTCCACTGCTACAACTCCATCCTAGGGGAAACACTGCATTTGATTAAATTATGCATTGACAAATGGTCAACCAACCTTAATGTAAAAAAATTTACAAAATAGAAAATACGCTACATATAGGATGGAGAATATCTTTGTTTTGGTCAAAACCGGCTTAGTAACAGACTCAAAAATGGGGTTTATTTACTAATCTCCAAGTGTTTTTATTGGCATAACTTCATTAGCTAATCAGTAAGTACTTGAGAGCTGGATTGACACTGATCCTTATAGTACAGATATTATCAATGCACCTCCAACTTAAAACCATTCAAATGTTTTTCCTTTGATTTAAAATGCCTCTCCTTGCGTATCCTTTCCAGGTGTGTGTGTGCAGACCGAGACAGTGCTGCGTCAGGCCATTGGTGAGCGTATCAAGCCTGTGCTGATGATGAACAAGATGGACCGTGCCTTGCTCGAGTTGCAGCTTGAGCCCGAAGAGCTCTACCAGACCTTCCAGCGCATTGTTGAGAACGTCAACGTCATCATCTCCACCTACGGAGAGGATGAGGGTGGACCCATGGGCAACATCATGGTGAGTGGCAGTCTGAACCTCTTATTTTAGGTAGGGAATTGTTACCAAGGGATCTCAGTGGTCCATATTGACATTCATCATGATATAACTCTCATTCTCAGAGTGATAAACCATAATCGGGTGTGCAAATTAC
Source organism: Centroberyx affinis (assembly GCF_046629955.1). Taxonomy (NCBI): domain Eukaryota; kingdom Metazoa; phylum Chordata; class Actinopteri; order Beryciformes; family Berycidae; genus Centroberyx; species Centroberyx affinis. Next base: position 201,689 of record NW_027280485.1, on the reverse strand, counting down.
AACCAGGCAATTAATGAAATCCCAGCATAACAAATTTAAATTTGTGGATTGTCTCAGGTGTGACAGAATTGCCATCTTTTCTAGATTGACCCAGTCATTGGTACAGTTGGCTTTGGTTCTGGACTCCATGGCTGGGCCTTCACCCTCAAGCAGTTCGCTGAGATGTATACAGCCAAGTTCGCTGCCAAGGGCAACACCCAGATGTCACCAGATGAGCGTTGCAAGAAGGTGGAAGACATGATGAAGAAGCTGTGGGGTGACAGGTGAGTCTCTGGCAATCTAATCATGGAGAATGCTACATGTGAAAATGTTACTTATACCTGCCTGAGGAATTCTGTCAAGTCATTCAACCATAAATTCAGTCTTTGAAAGTGCTTCTATGTGATGATGGTTTCATTTTTTATATATTTTTAAAGGTTTTTTGACCCAGAGACTAGCAAGTTCAGCAAGACTTCTAATGGACCCGAGGGCAGGAAACTGCCCCGTACCTTTTCCCAGCTCATCCTGGACCCCATCTTCAAGGTTTGGACTTTGAATTTGTTTACATAACTGCCTTTGAAGTTGAAGCATAGTGCTGTGACGGCTTTCATAGCCAGGCAGTTAAAATTCTAATTGGGGGCTTTACTGAATCACTCCCAACAGCAATAGTTAGACTGTATGCCTGCAAGTGATGACTTAAACATTCTTCACTTTGACCTGATTGTCCAGTGATGATATTATTCAGTCTGAGCATGGCAGAGAAACGGCCCTAAGATCCTCTCATCCCGCACCCTTGGCATTGTCATGCTAAACTACATTCTGCTTCTACAATATTGACACTTGTTCTTTTATCTACCCTTTAGGTGTTTGATGCCATCATGAACTTCAAGAAGGAGGAGACCGCCAAACTGATTGAGAAGCTGGACATCAAGCTGGATACTGAAGACAAGGAGAAGGAGGGCAAGCCGTTGCTGAAGGCTGTGATGCGTCGCTGGCTGCCTGCCGGAGAGGCTCTGCTGCAAATGATCACCATTCACCTGCCTTCCCCTGTCACCGCCCAGAAGTACCGCTGTGAGCTGCTCTATGAAGGACCTGGAGATGATGAGGCTGCCATGGGTATGAAGCTGCTTCCTTTTTGTCAGTTACATTCACCAGGCATGCAAGGTCAAACATGCATGTGTAATTTGGATCACTTATCTGATTATTTATTTTCTCCCAGAATTATGGGCCCTGCAAAGATGGTGCTAGATATGGCTCGCTAAAGTAGGGTTTCAGTTTTAGTTTAGTCCTTGAGCTCGTAGTGATGGTCTCACTTCATTATTTACCCAGGTATCAAGAACTGTGACTCCAAGGCCCCCTTGATGATGTACATCTCAAAGATGGTGCCCACCAGTGACAAGGGTCGTTTCTATGCTTTTGGCCGTGTGTTCTCTGGCAGTGTCTCAACTGGCCTGAAAGTCCGCATTATGGGACCAAACTTCGTCCCTGGAAAGAAGGAGGACCTCTACCTCAAAGCCATTCAGAGGTTTGTTTCAACATTTGGGCCCATGATCATCTGGTTAAAAAAATGTTTTATACATACACTCACACTCACACACTCTCTCTCTCACACACACACACCAAGCACTTTTATTAGGAACACCATACTAAAACTGGGTAGGTTTCAGCTCAATGTCAATCGGTTACCAAAGTGACATCCGCCTCAAGGTTCGACGTGTTGCATTCTGAGATGCTGTTCTGCTCACCACAGTTGTAAAGAGGTTATCTGGTTACTGTAGCCTTTCTGTCAGCTCGAACCGGTCTGGCCATTCTCCTCTGACCTCTCATCAACAAGCCATTTCTGCCCACAGAACTGCCGCTCACTGGATGTTTTTTGTTTTTCACACCATTCTGTGTAAACTCTAGAGACTGTTGTGCGTGAAAATCCCAGGAGATCAGCAGTTTCAGAAATACTCAAACAAGCCAGTCTGGCACCAACAACCATGCCACGGTCAAAGTCACTGAGATCAAATTTTTTCCCCGTTCTGATGTTTGATGTGACTATTAACTGAAGCTGCTGACGTGTATCTGCATGATCTTATGCATTGCACTGCTTCCACATGATTGGCTGATTAGACAATTGCATGAATAAGCAGGTGTACAGGTGTTCCTAATAAAGTGCTGTCTATGTGTGTGTATATATATATACACACACACACACACACACACACACACACACACACACACACACACACACACACACACACACACACACAATGAAAACAAACAGGTCTTGGTAGTGGTCTCAGACTTTTGGACCCCACTGTGTGTATGCATGTAGCAACTTACCCTCTCCCCATTCTCCCAGGACCATTCTGATGATGGGCCGTTACACCGAGCCCATTGAGGACGTGCCATGTGGTAACATTGTGGGTTTGGTTGGAGTGGACCAGTACCTTGTCAAGACCGGGACCATCACCACCTACGAGCAGGCACACAACATGAGGGTGATGAAGTTTAGTGTCAGCCCTGTGGTGAGAGTGGCTGTGGAGGCCAAAAACCCTGCTGACCTGCCCAAGCTGGTGGAGGGCTTGAAGCGTCTGTCAAAGTCCGACCCTATGGTGCAGTGTATTATTGAGGAGTCTGGAGAGCACATCATTGCTGGAGCTGGAGAGCTGCATCTGGAGATCTGCCTGAAGGATCTGGAGGAGGATCACGCCTGCATTCCACTCAAGGTAAGTAATAAAAACAGAAGTTAATCATTATGATGGTCTTGCAGATCAATTAAAGGAATGTATACTGATTGTAAGCTAAACTTCAAATGCTGCAAGTTCCTTGGATAGGTGACTGAATATGAAGATGTCCATATGGCATTATCCTTGGAGGTGAACATTTCCGCAGTAATTTTTAATCTTCTCTTTTCCTTCTTAGAAATCTGACCCCGTGGTGTCCTACAGAGAGACCGTCAGCGAAGCGTCAAGTGTAATGTGTCTGTCAAAGTCCCCCAACAAGCACAATCGTCTGTTCATGAAGGCCCGTCCCTTCCCAGAAGGCCTGGCAGAGGACATCGAGAAGGGTGATGTCTCCAATCGTCAGGAGCTCAAGACCCGTGCCCGTTACCTGGCCGACAAGTACGAGTGGGAGGTCACCGAGGCCCGTAAGATCTGGTGCTTCGGACCTGATGGAACTGGCCCCAACCTGTTGGTGGATGTGACCAAGGGAGTGCAGTACCTTAACGAGATCAAGGACAGCGTTGTGGCTGGCTTCCAGTGGGCAAGCAAGGAGGTACGATGGGTGGACAGTTTTGGGGATTGGTGGATGGATGATATTTGTATTGTAACAAACTTGGATGTGGATGAAACAAGTAATGCATAATTAGCACAGTAGCATAGCAAGTCGGTGAGTTTTCAGAATTAAATTTCAGCTGGTTTAATTGGATTGATAAATGGATAGTCAAATGAAGTGGCTTGTAAACTGCCCTTCATGACAACATTTTGTTTTCCACCTCATAACTAGCTTGGCTTGATATGGGAATGCACCTCAAGTAATTATGGAGTCAGCTTATTTGGTAACAGCCCCAGTAAGTGTCAGCCGTTTAATGTGCCAGTCTCTCTATAAAGTAGTGAGTAAGGAAAATCACTTTGATCTACAAGGACGTTGGTATCTAAATGTTCTGCTGTCTTCAGGGTGCCCTGTGTGAAGAAAACATGCGTGCCGTTCGCTTCGACATCCATGACGTGACCCTGCATACCGACGCTATCCATCGTGGTGGTGGCCAGATCATTCCCACAGCCCGCAGAGTGCTGTATGCCTGCCAGCTCACCGCTGAGCCCAGACTCATGGAGCCCGTCTACCTGGTGGAGATCCAGGTCAGTGCTCTTGCTATCATCTCCTGTGTTTTACCCCTCAGAAGAATCACTTGGTATGCCTGAGAAAACTAGCTGTGTGACTCCTGCCTTATTTATTTTTAATGGAGCTCAACAAGTTGAACCAGCTTTCAAGTGCAATAAGAGCATTTGGGATTGGGCAGGCACGGGTTTATGTTCATGCATGTTGCGACTTTCACTTTTTCCCAGTACTGGCATAAAGCATGCAAACTTGTGTGCTTTTGTCAACTAATAAATGCCCTAACTTGGCACCTTGTGTCAATATGACTAGCTGCATGCCAGTAGTTTATTTTTATTTTTTTTGTTTGGGAAAGGCCTGTCAATCTTGTCGGCCTGTCACATTTACTAGTGTTGGAGATAATTTACCTGATTTGGGACATAAGCACATGCAGCAGTTTCATAGGTGGCAAGTGATTTGAGGTTGCAGTCGATCATCCAAGATGTATATATTTTCTATTTCATAAACACCTATATCATCTGTCTAAATGTGTGTCCTGTTTGCCCTGCAGTGTCCTGAGCAAGTGGTGGGAGGGATCTACGGTGTGTTGAACAGGAAGCGTGGTCACGTGTTTGAGGAATCCCATGTCATGGGAACACCCATGTTCATTGTCAAGGCCTACCTGCCTGTCAACGAATCATTCGGTAAGTCCCATCTTAACTATGATGCACCAGTCCAACATCCGGTATGTATCTGTATTGGCTACAGGTTTTCCAATCCACTTTTTTTTTTTTTTTATATATTTCCCCTCTCCAATCCATTAATGCAAAGTATTTGCTGTAAACAAGTGTCATCCACCACTGGATGGCTCATAGTTTGAAAGCAGCTGGGTAGCAGTCATGTCTGGTTTCGCTCTCCAGTTTAAAGTAATTCCATATTGCAGTCAGAGCTAATTGTAATGTTTTCAATTCAAATGTTTGGAATGGGTGGCAGCAGAGCTAATTACAGTAGTACTAATCTAATCAGGCACTTGAAGAAACACCATTCGAAGCACGAGATCTCACAGATTGTACAAGTCTGCGCCCAAGCGTCAAACACTATAGGATGTGCTGAAAAAATGAGAAATTGAAACTAAAGCTGGGCTTTTGCTGTTAGAGCATTAGGAGCCACATTATAGTTGGCCCTCGTGACACTGCCCTCCGGCAACTGTACTATGTGAATATGTGAACACCTCTTTGATTGCATGAAAGATGTGGCTGCAATTGGTTCCGCTACAGACATTTGGAGTTCAGATGCCTGCCCCATGTTACTGCTTAGTTTGACAGCAAACTTGATTCAAGCTTTATTTTACAAAGCGCTGTGTAAAAATAGCCACTTTCAGTTGATTACAAAATTCTGAATTTTCTGTCTTCTTCAAAAGACACTTGTCACACTTGTTTACAAATGGTATTGATCATCTTATCAAATACCTTTCGTGTTTGTTTTTGCGTGTTTCTCCCTCCATGTCATGCTGTACAACTAGCCCTCACTTTGTGAATATGGCTGCAGGTCATGCTCCATTCTTGGGAAGTGGAGCAACAACTTGGAAGGTTTCATCAGTGTTGCAATTAATGCATATACAGTATTTTTATCCTCCTCATTGCCCACTAATGATTTTTAGTGACATTAACAGTTTTGATATATTCTCATTAAATAAGATAAGTAGATATGGGCTTTTAAACACAAATTTTTCATCCAAAAAATGCTCTACAGGGAAGCCAATAGCGACAATTCATCTTCAGGTGTCCTCCTGTTTTTACATTCCTGGCAGTAACGGAAAGTTGGCATGAAGTCCTTGAACTTATTTTGTGCTATCTTACCCAGGTTTCACGGCTGACCTGCGTTCCAACACTGGTGGCCAGGCCTTCCCACAGTGTGTGTTCGACCACTGGCAGGTGCTCCAGGGAGACCCCAGTGAAGCTGCATCCAAGCCTGCCCAGATTGTCGCCGAGACACGCAAACGCAAGGGGCTCAAAGAAGGCATCCCTGCTCTGGACAACTACCTGGACAAATTGTAAAACCTGGCCCCCACTTGCCTCTTCTCATTCCTCCCCTTCCATCAAATTTCCTCCACATTGTGGGACAGGACTGTACAGAACACCATGAGCACTAATGTTTGCCAAAAGGATTGACATAATGAATAAACAATTACAAAAATTGTAAACCATAAATAAAGGAAAATAAAAACTGTTACCGTTTCAGGCTTTTCATTTGTGGGCAGTCATGGGGGTGGGGGGGGGGGGGTAATCACAAATTGTCTTCACTTGTTATCCCCCCAGCTACTGAAACTAATGCAGTAGATCTATGATGGCAACAATGTAAACTGAATAAAGGGGTGAGGCGCTCAGTCTACCTTTATTAATGTACATGAGCCAGATGTGAGGTTTGGGTTTCATAGCATAAAACATTCATTATCCACTTTGACCTTTTTGTGGTCTTGCCAGGTAACAAGTTGCACAATAACATTTTCAACTGTTTAGCCTTTAGTGATCAACTAAAGTTTTCAATTTGGCAAGCATGCAAATGTGTAACTCAACTTTTTCCTGCATTAAATTTAACATGCCTCAAACATGAACCCTCTTAATGTAATCCAAGACATGAATTCCATTCAGTAATCAGACATCAGAAGTGATTACAAATGAAATGATCCCATTTGAAACTCATACGGTTTGAACTATAAATACATTCAAAGTTTTCAACGCTCAGTTGTAGTGATTGTAAAAATTTCAACCAGTAATCTATTTGTATTTCATCATAGCCTTATTGCCTACAAAACCTATGACTTCTGATACAAATTCATTTTTCTCATACTTAAACACATTCAGTCCTGTCCACCAGACATGCACAGAGCAATGCCTACAGTGGGTGCTATGGATGTGCTGCATCCATGAGGGCCATGGAATACAGTCAATTGCAGAAGAAATTCAGAAAATATATTTAGGTGCTGCCTTTATGGGCAGTTCAGCTAGCCTCTCAAGAAAAGTAGTAAACTGAGTACAGATCACTTAATCTAGGGTTTTAAACAATGTTGGTGTGCAAGGCAACCGTTAATATCCAGTTTAGCCTACAATGCATAATTGATAAAACTCGGTTGTAGTCTGTTTCCTTCCATAAACCACATGGCAGGTGAGAGGGTGTTTCAAGATTACACATACCCAACCAGGACAGACAATTTCAGAAACAACCTGTTAGATTTAAGCTAATATTTCTTCATACACTTCCCAACCTTCCATTTTCACTTACTAGGTTATGCATGGGATGGTTGGGCATTTTGCTCTTGTGCATTGGTAGGCCTATTAGACTTTTTCTGTACTACACTAGTGAATGCTAACATCCACCTGCCCTGCAGAGTTCCTGCCTCTTGTCAAAGTGCTTCAGTGCCACTACAATCAGTCAGGAATGGTGTGATGGATGAAAAGGTACCAATACTTAAGTATGATGCAGCAATGTCATCCATCACTGCTGCAGCATGCCCTGCATGTTATTTGCATTGTTTGTGCACTTTTACTATTTACATATCGGGAGCAGATACAGCCTCCCTACCAATTGTCCTGCATGCCAATTACCATCTAGTTATTCAAACTAAGAGACATATTAGTGGGCCGCTCCAATGATGCGGTAGAAATCACTTCCCTATGGCTAATGAACAGATTTTCCTCTTCCTTTATAAACAGTCCAATTCTGTCGGATGACTTGCAGTGGTGGAGCTGATGGATGTCCTCAGCAGAGGTCTACTGCTATATAATGAAATAGTTCTGACATTCACAAATTTTTGTTGTCAGGAAACATTAGCTTATTAGACAGACAGGAACCTTTCTCAAAGCCAAATACTTTGAGCTTAACTAAATCATTATACATCTCAGCGGTGATGGGTATAATAATGGAGGAAATACACTGCAATTAGAGTTCTTAGTTTTGGGTTCTTTCAGAGGTATCAGAGGTCATTATGTGTAGAAGATGACCTCTGGGATCTGTCCATCTTCTACTGAAGTGCCGTTGTTGTTCCCTGCAGCATAGCAGAAGGTAAAACATGTCTTTGTGCCGGTGGCCGGGCCCTCGTGAGTCACCTTTCGCATGCCTTTGGTGCCGTAGTGAGAGTCTGGCCCCTGCGAAAGATGCATGCACATATTAAAACTTGATCCCATTTGACAACTTCTTATAAGAAAAGGAAGTGAAACAGATGAGTAATGCATGTAAATATGCAGAAATTTCAGTATTCTTTTTAGTTTGACAGTGGGTCAATGGATATAGTAAAACCTAGACTGTAAACCAGACTTCCAAACTGACTGGTTTACCAAGCCCATATATAAGTCTAATAGTTGTGTACAATTGCTGGAGTTTTCATGTTCAGCAATTCACTAAAGGATTTGACAATTGAACTGTAACAAATGTTAGTCTGTTGGAATAAAATACACACATTTGATCTCCAAACCCACAGCATATAAATCCAAGAGGCAATGCTCCTCTCCCTTCCCACCTTCTCTAGTCACCATTATTGTTGTCTCCAGGTATGCCAAGGACTTTCTGGGCATCAGCTGCCCGGGACACACATCCCTCTGTTACCAGGATATCGCATTATATCTTAAATTATGAATTAGTATTTCAGAGTTCCAAATATGAGATTGTCCCGATTCCCAAGGATTTGGATGAAAATGGGGCTACTTTACCTTGAGGGTGGCACAGGCGATGTAGTTGACACTGGGCAGAATTTCCACTGGTTCTTTGAACATGACCCGGAACGTGTTAGCAGAGCCGTCGCAGCTGAAGCCTGTATCGTTCTGGCCTAGGACTGTATTGCTGTCTGTGTGAATGATCTGAGAAAAGGGCAGACCAGAAGTTGAAATGAAGCACACAGATATTTTACACACAAGGACACTTATGTTCAAAGCTCAAAGTCTGCTATTGCACTCTCTAGCCTTTCCTTTCTTCACTTTATTTACTGAAAAAATTAAAAGATATGATTGAGGAGAGTAGACTGGCCCTCTACAAATATTAAGAGCATCTCTATTTGAAGCGCCGCACTAAGGTTGGCAGCCCAAAGCTAGCCTAATAAGATACTAGACACTTGGCTTTAGTTCTAGCTCCAAGCACACCTGTTCCAACTAGATCAAGTCCCGTTGATAGACAGCCAATTAGGTAAATCACATATGGTGCAATGGGCTGAAACAAAATCCAGCACACAATGGATTTTCTAGGTGCACAGCCAAAAGTGATCTTTACAAGCAGACTCCTCCTCCAACTCCTCCTTACCTGTATGTTGACTTGGTAATCTGTGGGGCCATGTATTGAACCATATAGTCCAAATCCCACCACAAATATCCTGCGGTTTACTGAAAACCTGAGAGTGGACATTGAGCAATAAATAACACATTGGGATAAACAGTGTATGTACTGTATGTGTGTGTGAGAGAGAGACTGATTGCCTGACTAACCGAATGCGGTCGCTGGTCCCGCTGTAGCCCCAGCGGCTCTCCACCTGTCCGAAGCGTATGATGCTGCACTCTTTGCCCCTGAGGCAGCAGCGAGGACGGTCGATGAATTCCACATGAGGCTTGGGATTAACGGTGAAGTGGAGGAACAAGCTCACCACCTCCCGGTCAGTCAGGATACCAGACTGCGCCGGGCCTGAGGGAAAAAAAAAATGGATATGTATGAGGCAGAGACCTTGATCCCCATGATGTTGGGGATGTTGGGGCAGGACATAACAGTGAGGGATCATTCAAAAGTCTAAACCAATGGAATATCAGTCTGGGAGGGAAAGGCCGTTCTATTTGATGGGAGGGCTGGAGGGGCGGGATTGTTCAAAAGTTTGTGACGGTTTTATTGGTTGGAATTTCAGTTCATTTCATGGGGACTTCAACAACTGATAATCCAACTCAAATGTTAAAACAGAATGTGTGCATGTGTGTGTTAAATGGGTACTGTACCTGCAGCAAATTCCTCAATGGTCATGAGAGGGAAGCGGATGAGAGACAGAGCATTACCCAGGACCTTGCGTTTGTTCTCTGGCGTGGGCTGGAACTGCTGCCTCTGAGTTTCGGCCTCCGCCCAACGCACCGCCGCCCCAAACAGACGTACCTCACGCACCCCCAGCGTGTCCCTCTCCAGCACGGCAATCAGTGTGTCTATGTGGCCGAGGGTGAGAATATCCCACCAGAAAAACAAGTACTTTAGACAAGCGCCTTTTTTTGTTATCAGTGGACTTGACAACCATGTATGGCTGGACAGCAGCATCAAGAAGCTGTGCATTACCTACCCAGGTCAATGTCAGTGAAGCCCTCTGCAGCCAGAGCATCGACTGTGTTCTTGTCAATGTTTTCGAGACAGAGGCTGGCCAGCTGCGGTTCATCAAACAGCCGAGCCTGGAACAAACAACAAGGACTCGTTATGCGACAGTCAGTCTGTCATCTAGAGGTGGGGACTCGAGTCACATGACCTGGACTCGAGTCCAGGAAGAATTTTAATTGCTTGAGACTTGATGCATGAAGAGAATACTTGAGATTTGACTTGACTTTGGTTCTGGTGACTTGAGACTTGACTTTGACTTGTACTTTGATGACTTGAAAAGGTTTCTAAAGTCTTGACAAAAGATCTTGTGTTATGTGTAAATGACTTATATTGAAAGTTAGGATATGTGTTCCACCAGACAACTGTATGTGAAAGTGATTATAGAAATCAAACGCATGATACAAGTTACAAAGTTTTTATACGATTAAAACGATATTGCATTGAAAACTCCTACATATTTTTTTTTCTTTAAGATATAAAATTGATACTAGATTTGTTCTGCATTTAGACTTGAGACTTGTGCATCAAGACTTGAGACTGACTTGGGACTCAAGCAAAGTTGACTTGGTCACACCTCTGCAGTTATCACATTGTCACAGTTACACATCGTGAGTGTGTAGCACTTAACATAAGTTACCTGCGTGAGGAGCATGAAAGCGTTATCGGCCCTCAGGTTCTTTTTGAGGAACTCCACACAGTGAGCCTCTAAGGCTGGGACGGCATACTTCTTGGCTGTGTACAGAGTGGTCATCACTGTCTCTGGACCAATCTGTACCTCATCTGAGTATAAAAACCTAGACCCAAGACACACAGGTCACAGTCAGGAGTCAAGGCTATCCAGTCAATACAGTTCATAGGCAATATCACAGTAATAAACACCCTTTGTATACACAATACAGTAGTTGAGGACAAGAAAAATAGCCCAGCTTCATTATGGTGGCCATATATAATGATCATGCATAGCCAAGTTTAACCTTGAAGACACAAAATCACGCCCTACACCTGCAAGCATCAAAGCTACCTGATATTATAGGAGGAAATGGGAAGAGGGGAGTAACCTGATAGAGTCTAAGATGGACCAGAGACAAAAGGAACAACAGTATTTTTCAATCCTCTCCTTCCTGCTAATGCTGCGATATACTTACTTGAGCAGAGCAAGAAAGGCAGCAGGCTCCACGTCAGGCAGTTCAATCTCGGTCGAGGTAGTGGCCATACCGCCATTGAACATCGCATCAAACACTGCACTTCCAACTGCAAGGGCAAACCTACAAGGACAATTATATTCATTTATGTCATATAAATGAATATATAAATTTAACTCGTTGGCTTCTCTTTTGAGTCTGTGGTAGCCTATTTTAGAGGCAGACGGAAAATATAACACGAAACAATGATAAATAACCTAGTCATTACTGGGTTAAACGAGACCAATTTGATTTGGATAGCCTATCCCTGATGAAAAACAACCATAGGAATCATATAATAAATTTTAGATGAATACTATAGTCTACACATATCACAGCAAAACTAAATCCCTATATGAATATAGCTACAGGAAGGTTATAGTGATGCCATATGAGAAATGACATACCATAAAGTACGATAAGGTCACTACAAACTCAACATTTAGCACAGTCACACTCTAAAGTCCCTATATATGAATATTATAGGGCTGCTACTGTGATTTTTCATTAGGGATAGATGCACATTCCAGCCTAAAATGAAGCTATGAGATCTCAGCACCTAATCTTGTCTGCTGCAGGACGGGACACTTGTCTGGGGCTACGCAATCAGCTAAGCAGCCTCCCCTTCCCACATTATGGCATCGTGCATTTTTGTGTACAGATCATGATGTAAGGCATTATTCGGGCCAAATTGAACGCCCTTTCTACGTACCGTTTATTCCAATATAATGTAGACTACTTACCTATGAGCTGGTATCCGCTGCACTCCCATTCCCTTCCCTACCAGAAAATGCACGTCACTTAGCACTTCATTGTTGAACAGGAATGCAAATCTTTCTTTTACGGTATTTTTGGTGGCCTGCCAGTTGTACACTGGCTCTCGGTAGACCAGTACGGCTGCGGACGACGGGCTGTTAGGGAGCGAGGAGGAAGAGACGGCCGGCGGGTCTGCAGACGCTGCCGTGGCCGTGGCCGTGGATGCTGCCGACGCTGGCATGTTTGTCGCAGCGGATGAGGCTCCTCCGGCGGCGGCGTCTGCTCCGGCTGCCACGGTGCTCTGACCCGCCGACTGCAGGGCGGCGTGCTGTCTGTCCGCGGAAGCCTCGACTCTCATGTCGGCGCCAGAGCCACGACCGGGGCCCGTCTGAGGGTTTGCGTGACCCGCTGTCCTTTGGGCCCCGGTGGCTCCCGCTGGCCCCTCGTTTGTAGCGGGCGAGGGCTGAGCGTTGTTGCTGGGCTGAGCGTTGCCCAGCGGCCCAGGTGAGGGGAAACTGAGGGATGGTGCTCTGCTATTGCTCTCCCCAGTAGCCATCTTGGATTGGATGGAGTGCACTGCAGGGTTTGCAGCGGGGATAAACAAAGCTCAACAGCGCATACATGGAAACACAGAGAGATTGAAAGGCTAATATGAGGCCAAAGACATGGATTTCCCACCGAGACAGCGACAACAGATATTTTCCAGATAAACAGATTTATACCAGCTGTATTATAAGGGCTAATTACGGGACTGACAATTCTTTAACATTGTGTGATAGGGGCCTGCTTATCAACTGGGCCTGCAGACTGTCCGGTGACACAGGTTGTCCTTGTGTAACCTGACCTCCAGACCTACATAAGTTACAAACTGTTACCTCTAACGCAAACATTTAGTTTAGCAACTTTACTTGTATTGCATTTAGGTTAATGCAGCCTAATATTAATTAGGAAAACAAAAACACCCACTTTATTGGGATGAATTAATGAATGATGGCACTTATGGTTACTATACTAAAGCACAGTAAACAGGTACAGAAAAACAGAGGTGGGATGTAACAAAGTAAAAATACTTCATTACTGTACTTAAGTAGGATTTTCAAGTATCTGTAATTTACTCAAGTTTTTCTTTCACTGAAGACTTTTTACTTTTACTCACTACATTTCAAAATAAAATGCTGTACTTTCTACTCACTACATTTTCAAAACAGACTCGTTACTCGAAATCATCAACTGATTTTCAAAAAAAACAAAACATCATGCATCAGACAGCTTCCATCCCGGAAGCAGCTGATCAAGAGCCAAATGTGATTGGCTGCTTGTTCAGCAACGCGACACCACAAAGGAAGGAAAGGGACAGAGAGAGAAGCAACTGACAGCCACAAGGGAGAGAATATAGTGTATTCAGCTGCTAGATCGAGGAACGATCAACAGAGAACCAGTTTAGTTCAGTATAAAAGACTTTTTGAGAACGACTTTTAATTTTATGCTTTAAGTAAATTTAAGACCATGTACTTTTATACTTTGACTTGAGTAAATGATTTGAAACTGTACTTCAACTTCTACCAGAGTATATTTTTACATGAGTATGTGCACTTTTACCTGAGTAGGGAATTTGTGTACTTCTACCACCTCTGCAGAAAAATAATAAAATATGTGTCCAGCTGTCTTTGTCATAAAAAGATCAAACTGCTTATTTCCTTGTGAGATTATATATAGGATGGAGAACTTCATGTACGTCTGTAATTAGTTTTTTATTTAATTTACAGGTAATGCTTCAGTTAAGGCAATGTTAAACTGGATATCAAGATTATTGGGAATTGCATATTGGGAAGCACGGATAAATAGGCCTAAAAGTAAACTGATTACCACTAAGACAGTGAGCATTATAAACATAAAGTGAGAAAGAAGAAAACAGAAGCGCGGACTGCAGGTGTAACGCTACAGAGAAACCTGTATCTCTAACTGTAGTTGCAGATACATTTTAAACACATTTTACTGGTACAAAGTTGCGAGTGTATGTTTATTTGTATTTATTTATGTATTTTTTTTTTTACCGTCTATGGGAGTGTGAGTGTGTAGGGGGGGATAGCCAGCCAATCATGAGCGTGTACTATACCGGCCAATCAGATGGAAGGTACTCTTCCTGTTTGGCTGAGAGGTTCATGATAGGGTGAGTAATAAAACGTTTAGCTAAAAAATAGAAATGTGTTTTAAAAAGACGTCGTTGTCCTGAGTGAATAAACATTAATGTGTGCATGCATACATATTTTGTTGTGTTTTTTCTGTTTGATGAGCAAACATCTTTGATGACTGTTTTTCTCCATTGTCTGTTGTAAACCATGCGAGCTGCGGCTAGCCTCGCTGAGCTAGCCTGATGCTAACTAGCCCTTAATTATAGTGAAGCTTGCTAGCTAGTTACTGCAGGAGCGCAGCGCAGTGTAGCATCAACAAACACGGTATTCCCGGGAAAATTACGAAATTTTAGTTTTTCTCCTACAGTCTTGTGCACAGAGGTCTTCCCACAGCATAACCGGAACGAATTTAGGCCATTTTTTTCATTTATCCTTATAGATAGTCAATTGCATAGGACGGAAACCATGGGAGGAGTAAAACAGGAGCAGAATGATGCTCCGCAGCAACCTAAAGGCCCACATTCATCAGATCCAGCACAAGATGAGGTGAGGATTACCACAGCCGGTCTGGGAAAACAGGGTTTGACTGTTTTAAATTTACAATGCATGAGCCACAGATGGATAAACTAATCTAGGAAGTTTTGCTCCAAACTGGAGGTTAACTAATTGCTTTTCAAATAATTTACATTTAAATAGTGGTACTTGGAGTGAGGAGGAGTGACATAGATGATCAACTTAACTAACCTGCCTTCATGGTAATGTATGTCTCCCTCCTGTACAGCCTAAGAAGAGAGGTTGGCCAAAGGGCAAGAAAAGAAAGAAGGTGCTACCAAATGGTCCCAAGGCACCAGTGACAGGATATGTCCGGTTCCTGAATGAACGGAGAGAGCATATGCGGGCCCAGTACCCCGACTTGCCTTTCCCAGAAATCACCAAGAGACTTGGAGCAGAGTGGACGCGATTAGCCCCTAATGACAAACAGGTAACTTTCCAGGTTTTAGCGACACTAATTACATGCATCATTAAACTATTTATTCAACACTGCTCTTTACTGTGACCATGTGTATTTTAGTGATGCTCTGTCACTGGGCACATAGATCTCAATACTAGAATCACACTTAAAACCACAGTCAAGAACGCCCTCTTTTATTGCTGTATTGGAGTTTTGCTGCCAATAGCTTCACCTGGCAGTAGTTATTACTTATTCACTCCCATCAAGAAATGGTATGATGGCTATTACAGAATGTCCAAAAAGAAACATACAACTCTTTGTTTGTTTTTGATTGTTTGTTCGTTAAATATTTTTAATGTCACTTTTTTCAACCAATTGATGTAGTCAAATAGATGTTGTGCTTGCTGGCAAAATATAAAATTTTACATTCAAGTTCAGAAAAGACATGCTTTTCCGAAAAGGTTTCAAATGACCCCCAAGAAGCAAATAATGTTTCAATGTATATCAAAATGTATCTCTTCTAGTCAAAAAAAAAATGGTCTGCTTAAATATTATATATTTATTTAAATATATTATTTAAATATTAAATATTCACTAACACATGGCATTCTGATGCCTTTTTAATTTTCTGCTGAATATATTTACACTTTGAAAGAATTAAGTTTCATTGAAGAGCACCTATAACAATTACCACATTAGTAGTTAGAACTGTTTCAACATCAGGTGTGTTGTGAGATCAGCAGGGTGGTGTTGTGAATAGAGACCATCCTTGACCGAAAGACCCGGATTCAAGCTCCTGAGGTCGGCAAGCATCTGCCCTGTTGAAGTGTCCTGTAGCAAGACACTGAGTCCCTACCAGCTCCAGGGACGCTGTACTGCAGCTGACCTCTGACCTCTCTGTGGAGGGGGGCAAGCAAAGAGAATTACCCCTCAGTAAAGTTGCACATTATTATTTGTGTGCTGACAGCGTTACCTGGATGAGGCGGAGCGGGAGAAGATGCAGTACGCTCTGGAACTGAAGGAATACCAGCAGACCGAGGCTTATCATATCACCAGTGCTAAGATACAGGACAAGAGGGTCAAGAAAGGTGAGAACTGCCATCATTTGTCATTAATAGAGATAGCTTACCTAATATTTGTTGAGTTTGTTACTGTCTTTTTCTAAACCTCTCCATCAATTCAGTACACATATAGTAACCACAAAGTTATTGGGACACATGGCAAGATTCATTTGTTAATCCATTATTTTGTGCTATGCATGCCATATTATGATAATATATAACCAAACTCATATGTTTTCTTTTTCAGAAGATTCTCCATCTGTCATTATCAACACTAGTTCTGGGTCATCTTTACCAAAGGTACAGTAGCAGTTTCATGTCTTGTTGTTACTGTATATTCTCAATTCCTTTCTGTAAACATTTTTACAAACATCTAAATTACTTATTATGTCCTTTAGGCTTCTGACCTCTCAAGCAGATTTGACATCCCTATCTTCACAGAGGAGTTCCTCGATCAGAACAAAGGTAACAGAGAAACTGAAGAGAGGCTCTGAAAATGATCATTCTTTGGTAACTTGAGTACAAAATAAGATGTATTCAGCACAGGTGGGTATTAAGGCTTAAAAACAATCAGAACTGTGCTATGCTTGATTAGTTAGTTGATAGACAAGGTGCTATTTAGGAAAATCCGGTCCTGATTCTGTAAAGTTCTATGTGAGACCCTATTATTTGTCACATAGAAGGACAAGCTAACATTCTTATTTTTCCAATTATTTCCCCCTTCTTCTCGCTATCTCTGCTCTCAGCTCGAGAGGCTGAGCTGCGGCGGCTTCGTAAGGCTAACATTGAGTTTGAGGAGCAGAATGCGGTGCTGCAGAGGCACATCAAGGACATGTACAGCGCGAAAGAGCGGCTGGAGGCAGAACTGGGGCAGGACGAGCTGCGCACCCAGGCCCTTCACAAACACTTGCTGGCCATCAAACACACACTTGTCAACAGTCTGTCATCAGTCCCCCTGCCAGGTCGGTAAACTGTTGGCTGTATGCAGTCAGAGGGAAATGATAAGATCATGAATACAAAATGAGGCCTCTATGATGTCTTACCCCAAAATACGCAAATTAGGAGTCCTTGAATTCCACCAAACAAGACCTTGTGAAAGTCATTGAAAAGTCCTTGAATTTGATGTTCAACTGAATGTGGGAAGCCTGTTACATTTATATGCTAGATTAAGTAAATTAGCTAGTTAGTCTTAAGTAATGCATTTATGATGTCCGCCTTGATAAAGGTCCGGACAATTTGACTCTTAAATATCTTGCTATAAAAGTTAACACAGTGAATGTTCATTAACGCAAACTCCTCTAGAAAATGGGAAATCCAATTTTTAAAGGATGTCTGAATTGATCCTGCTGTCTCCCCTCTCAGGTACGGGTGAGACAGCGTCTCTGGGGAACCTGGACTCGTACCTGAGTCGTCTCAGTGGAACGCTTGAGACCAACCCCCACAAGCACCGTGCGCTGCTCACCCAGCTCCGCGAGGTCCTCTCTCATCTGGACAGGTAACTGAATGACCATGTTAAGTGCATCTGCCAGACAAGGAAGCGATGCATTATGTACAGCAATGTTTGTCCAAAATATGTCAAATATGTTTTTAGTTAACTTTCAAGTCTGAAGAACCAATACCAAGATGTATCTCTGAATATTTCCATTTGTCTAATTGTATGTTTCAACTCATTGTCAGTGAGAAACTATGAAGAGACTGCAGCCGGAGGTCCATCCATTCCTGCATCAGACGAACAAGTGGCAGTCGCAGCGGGGTTAGGTCAGATCAGTGCCATTCAACAGGGCCTGTGGATATCTCAAGGATAATGAAGGCAAGATTACAGACAGTTCAAAAACACCATGCACAGTCCAGGTCCACATGCCATTACTCCGCCTGTGTGGTACATCCGCTTATGGAGAATGTGTGTAATCTCACACAGTAGTGTTTTTGTATGTAAACCTCTGTGGCAGTGTTGGGGACAATTACAGTTCAATGCAGGAAGGAATTTAATTAAGTGTAATGTCATTTTACCTTCTGAACTGACTCAATTGAATTTGAATTGACCTAACCCTATGGTTTCGCTTGGTATTAGCAGTTACCATCTGGCCTTAGCCATAGTTCCTATGGACTGTCCAATAAAAGTAGCCTAATTGTCAGTTTACAATACATGCCATTTTGGCATTTTTGGGAAAGGGGGAGGGAGGGGCGGGTGATGATGACTAGAGTGAATAAACAAACTGGAATAGATAAAAAAATAAATATAGAGATTATAGATGTTTGAAATTGTATAATCGCAGATGGTGGTGGAGGGAGGGGTCGTGGGTTGTCAGAATATATATATATATATATTTGTCAAGTTTATTTGTATCTTTTGAAGTGTTCAATTAAATCATTCTGCAAACATTTGCAAAAAAAAGTGAAAATGTGTATTTTTGCTCTTTGTTTTGTAGCATTGTCAGACATAGTCATTGATTTGTTCTTGTTTCTGTCACACTGTTACTTAATGTGTTGATGTGGTCGAGAGTGCAATTAATGGATAGATACATCTTCAATCTGTGTGTAAGACACATCTACTGTTTTATAGACCTATTACTGAAGTTTTTATAGGCAGAGGTTTGTTAAAGACAGGAGGGATTTTGTGTTACAGTAGAGGGAGCTGTTGGTCCACACAAAAGAGAAATAGCTGTGTAATATACTTCTTCAGAAACTGAAGAAGTATATTAGTTACAGTTATGGAAACAACAGTCTGGTTGGAGCCAATTTGGTTCCTTGAGTTCAATGTTACTGAGCCTGGACAATTTTGCCCTGAGATCTCTGATTTTAGACCAACAGGATACTTCAGATAGTTCAGTCAGACCAAGGCTCAAACATTACTAATAGTACTAAGTAATGGATTTCCCATTTTGCTTTGTCACCAAAAATTCAAAACCTGCTTACATCAACTACATTCCTGCAGACAAATGACTGATGACTAACAAGATAGCCTATCATTATTATTTAGTCATTTTGATAATATTAAATGTTACCAAATTGACACATCTTAGTGATGAATGCTCCACTGATTTTATTATTTTTTTATTTCTTTTTTTGAAGATTTCCTTTCTAGTTCAATTTCTGTTAAAACATGCAAGATTGAATTTGGACTCACTTAGGTATAACTTAATAAGTTATGAAGAGTACCATACCTTGCCATATCCAACTGATGCTTCTGTTGTCAGCATAAATACTAATAAATTGAACTTAATACATCTACTAATAAATATGCTATTTTGATAGGCTAATTATCCTAGATGCCTGATGAAGGTCACATAGACCGAAAAGTTGCTCTTTGATAAATATAATTTATTAGCAAATGAAGAAATATGCTCATCCTTTTAGATCCTGTGTTACCACTCCTATGCACCGGTCACAGAGACACATCCCAGGTGTGCACAGTATTTTCAACTTCTTGAGACTATTATCCTAGTATTCTCTTATTATCCTAGACTGCTGTGTGGTGCCTACACATTTTTTTGTAGAGTTCTAGCCTGCTTTATTATATTTTATATGTCACGATTCTTTGGGGATAGATGGGGTTAAATTATTGAAGGAGAGGCTTATAATCAGGTGTTTCAGCATCCAGCCCTCCCCCTCATCTCCCGCCCTGACGTCACTGTCGGTAGCTGTTCACGCAGCGGCGGTGCTGAAGCTGAACAAGATGGCTGTGTGTTGGGGAGCGGAGAGCTGAGAAAGAAGGATAAAGAGTCGTAAATTTAACCAGACACAGCATAAAAACAGACAGAGGGGAGCGCGACACTGGTGTTCGCTCTTGAACTGTGAAGAGTTTTATTTTAGTCAAGCGTGACAAGCCGTAGTACGGCCTAGTCCAGTAGCGACGGTAGGCTTCTCCATCACAAGCCTACCAATTTACTCCAAGGCTGTCTATAGAACAGATTAGCTGAAGGAAGGAAGGAGGCTGGTGAAGAAATTGGACCACGACTAAAGGCGCATTTAAGAAATGTCATTGCTGTGTGTTGGAGGTAAGGAAAAAACAACAATAATGTTTTGGCAGTTTGAGATTATGTTGACTTGCTGGCCGTTTCCGTGACCAGCTGCTGTGGTCAGCCTAATTGCTTCAAGTCGCATCTTCACAGCTTTCTGTGCTTTTAATTGTTAAGATATTGACCTGTAATCGATATTTTGCAATATTGTTGATATTCAGGAATCTCAGTATTTTTATTTGGAACGGGGAAAAAACACCAATTTAATGTAAATCTTGCTATAGCCCACAATAGGCGAAACGATAGGCTACTTAATCACGATTGGCGATTTATCTTATTTTTAAGCGATTGGACTCATTGATAATTAAGCCTGTATTAGCTTGGAAGAATTCACCCAGAATCCTCGAAGGGACCATCGGTTCTGTAGAATAGTCTTACAAAGGCTGGGTTACAACCGGATCGATTTAGAAATGGAGTAGGTGGGTTGCGTCTGGCAGCCGCTGTCAAACATAGTAAAACAAGTTGTAATCATTCCACTCTCTATTTTCCCACGATAACAGCATCGTAGAGGTGTTTTATGTTCTACCTGTCCGTGAATCAGATTGCACTCAGATTTTTACATGTTATAATCGAAATGCAGACATTTCAACTCAGTTTTCATGCGTAATTGCGCAGAGCAAAAAGGCGTGTACTGTATTGGGTTTCTTTTCTTTTAAACCACGTGATTGGCTATACAATTCTTTAATACATTTGCGTGTTTTCTCCTATTGACTGGCAAGGGGAAGCTTTTGGACTATAAGGTAATAAATAACAACCACAACCTTTTGTTTTTAAGAAATTACAATTCCCCCAAGTGGCATCCAAGGTACCATTTCCAGTCATTCTACTGTATACCAGGAACAGACTCCTTATATTCAACTGTAGTGGCTCTATAGTTGCTCACTGAATATGTTTTAGTCAATATAATTAATGGTGAGCATGTCATTTTTTTGGTGAAGCCTAGTTGTTTGTCTGTGATGTATTTCTCCAGAGAAACATGCAGAAAGTGGAGCCAAGAGAGATCTGGTCTCCAGGGCTTTGACCTCATCTGTGTATTGGTGTCAAGCACTCAGATGTAACAATTCACTTACTGTAAGAAGTGAACACAAACAGGATGATGACAAGCCTGGAAATGATACTGCTTTTGATTGATTTAAGCCAATTGACAGGTAGATACCCACCTAGACAAGGCCATTTGACTCACTGTCTGCCTGTCATTCAGAATCAGTCCAAATGCCGGTGTGCCGCTGTGACAGGCACCAGTGTTGACAAAAGGACTGTTCCCTCTCTTCCGGTTATAAAGACACCGGTTTTATCAGGGTGCAGGAAAGGAAAGGAAAGGCGGAATAGCAATCCTCCAAGCTTCTCCAGATTTAGGGAGAGACTGGAGCAGGCTTGTGGTGGTGGTGTGGTGTTTGTGCTGGAGCTGCAAGCTGATTGCACAGATGTCAGGATTGAGACTCGTTGGTGGTCCCTTCATGTCCTGAAGCTTTGTTGGCATAGCAACCCCAGTGGTAGTTTTGGCTTCTGCTGTTTCTGCTTCTTTCTCATCAGTTTACATACACTCCGTTATAGGCCTGGAGCTATGTTCATATTGGTATCATGTTTATTCATGGTAGGTATGAGAAGACTAGGAGGATAAAGTGGATAGTGACCATATTTTTTCACTTTGGTCTGCATGCTAAGATGATGTAGGCTGATCCTTTACTCAGGGTTTTAGGTATAGGCATTGCAAAAGCTAATATGACACTGTGTGGTCACAGATGTGTGTATACCCTACTGCCGTGCCTCGTCCTGTTGGATATAGGCTTTGAAATGATAGGCAATGTCAGAGAAGCTGGCCAATTCAGATCTGGTGACCATCCTATTACTGCCATACCCTGTAGCAAGAGTGAATGAGCATGGGTGAGAGAATATAACCCCCATCATAACAAACAAACTATTCTTATGAGTGGCCCATGGGAGACATCCTCATTAATATCACCTTCTCTCATTAATGCATTATTCAAACATCCATTTGAGACTATTTAAATATGTATTTCAGATCATTAGTGAAGTCCGACATCAGAAATAAATATAATTTAGGGCCGAATCCTCCCTGGCTAGTTCTGTGTCTTATTACCATATCAAACACACTGCTATCTTACTGTAATAATGACTAGGGATACTGGGAGTCTATAAATAGTTGTATTTTTCTCATAAATGTATACCGAAGCATTGTAATGCCTCTGCATCATTCCTCAGTATCTCATGCGACAAGTTTCATGTCAAGTGACACAGCTATCGCACTGTAATTCAAATTATCTTCAGCTAGCCAAGGGCCATTTTGTTTTCATGTAATGGTATACAGTAGATGTATAGCACGGATGTATACTGTGTTACACGATGCCCAGGCTATATATTCTCAGAAATGCTGATTGCTTCAAGTTGGAAATGTCTTTACATTCTGCACCTACATTTTCAGATTCTTTTTTTTTATTAGTCTTTATGTAGTTAGTGCATAATTGGAACCTGTAAAATTAGAAATCACAGTGACCCCTATTGTGTAGTTTTATGACTGTCAAATTATAATCAACATTACTGATATATTCCCCCAGGTATAGGTGAGTTATTGAATTTTATCTGGCAGTGAAGACAGGAAGAGACTTGAAGTAATGACTTCTCACTCTTGGAAATAGTTTTTTATTTTATTGTGCATGTGTGTCAATAATTTTTTTGTCATAATCTTGAGGATTTTTTTTACCGTATTCTCTGGCTACAGGTTTATATTGTTGTTCCTGCTGTCAATACAATTGCTCTGAAGTGTGGGCTCCTTGTAAGCTTTTGATTGGAAAACCTCAGGAAGTAAAAGCCCCTTTAGCTCTTCAACACCAGGGCATGAGTGACTTTATTCGTCCAATTTTCCTCAGCAAAGAAAGAGAAAATGAGATCCTGTAATTGCTGTGCCAGGGACTCAACATTTTCTGTTGAGGGTTTGCAGAAACCACACCCCTTCACTCCTTCCCCCGTGCAATTGCAGCAGTGTTGGTTTAGTATTATGCCTGTGAGCTGTAAGTATCCCCTCCCCTTCCCGGCACCCCCCAACCCCCCTATCCACTCCTGTCACACTGAAGTGGTTATTTTTAGTGTTGGGGATGCAGCTCGCTCTGCCCGCGCTCGGCTGCACAGAGAGATTAATGGAGCAAGAGAGAAAGAGATAGAAAGGGAGCACACGTGCACACTCGCCACATGGCAGGGGGAGCGTGTGGGAGTGAGTGATTGAGTGAGGGGGAGAGAGAGAGAGAGAGGGAGAGAGGGAGAGGGAGAGAGGGAATCCAGACAGGCTGATGGTGAGGAGAGCACAGCGTGAGAGGGAGAGAGAGAGAGAGAGCTGGCAAGGGTGAGCGTATTGAGAAATAGACAGTTGAGGTGCTTCTGTCAATTAGCTTCCATTTATAGAAGCAGGGTGAAAAGAAATAACTCATTCGAATGCCTCTTTGCCAACTGTATATTCATCACTTCCATGGAAATGAAGCTTCCTTGCCCCCCTGAGGCGCGAGTGCCCTGTCAGCAGTTAAAATATCAGGAAGGGGATTTCACTTTGAAGTTGGGTAAGAAGCAGCACATGTTCCACCACACCACTTACTCCTGCACCTGCCTCATGAATCAGAATATTTAACTGATAAGCATTGTCCTAAGGCTTTGCTGGGGTGATACTATTTTTGGAACCCAATTTGTCCGCGATGATTATCATGCCTGCTTTGCTGTCACTGACTCAGAAAATGATTCAGACTTCTTCTCTCCATTACATCAATTCAGGTTGCCACCAACAGCTTTACTTTCTCAACCTAACTTTTTATTGTTGTTGTTTATTGTATTATAAGTTGATGCTTAGGAGGGAGTAGTTATTTCTTTGTTAATTGTCTGTGGGTCACACTTTCTATTTGGATGGCGCTGCTTGTAGCCTAGCACTGACTACATGCTACTTTTCACAGCACTATCCTTAGAGAAGCTTTTTGAGGGTTTGCCTTTGAGCTCCAATTCAGATTTTTTTTTTTATTATTATTTTTATGGCATTTCTGCTTTATTAGACAGTACAGTTGAGAGAGACAGGAAAGGGGGAAGAGAGAGGCGGATGACATGCGACAAAGGTCCCGGGCCGGACCCAAACCCAGGACGCCGTGGCCACATGGCACACGCCCCAGCCAGCTGAGCCACCAGGGCACCCAAACTCGGATTTTTAAATGTTTTAAATGCCTTTTCTCCTCTTTCTTTTCTTAAATGTATCTTCAGTGAAAGGAGGCAATCAGCAGGGGCTAAAAACCAGCACTTTGAATATTAATGCCTTGCTGCTGTACATGGGGGTGAATGGCATCAGCAGGGTGCGGGATTGAATGAATAATGAATGGGCTTTTGACGTCACTGTGGTTTTAAAAGTCACTCTGGTACCTCCAGAGGTCCCCACAGTGGCGGACGTGGCAGTGGCACCTTGGCAGAGCCGTGCCTATTGTGTCAGACAAACCTCAGCGGTGCTCAGTCTTTCATCCACCACCCCCTACTGTCAACCATGCAGGACGACATGCACACACACATCATTCAGAGAAGAAATGGCAGGTGCCCACTCTCCTCCCTGCCCTAGCCACTACCTTGTGACCCTCCACAGAGTGACTCAGAGATCCCGACATCTCCTGCTGAACAGAGGCAGCCTTTGATATTGAGATTCTGCCATTCTGCCCAAAGAGGAAAGAGGCCCGGGCTGACGAGAACAGACCCCTCCTCCTCCTCCCTCTAAAATGCCAGGCTCCTGTCAATCACCAGCCAACCATACTTGCACGCACATGTGCTTCCGGCAGAGGCCTGCATGGACTTCTGGCTTAAGCCACATGAAGCTGCAGGCATAAGCCCTACAAAGGCTTGGGAACAGGCTCATTGAGATGGTTATCTCACATCTACCAGAAAAATGGCCAGCTGCTTATAGTCCTTCAGTATTCATTTGAATCAAAGATCATATGCGATCACAAGATGAAGACAGGAAATATTTGATGTTGGCTCCTTTGGAAATTTGATACAATTGGACAAACATAACTTTAATCACTTGTTTAATGTGGCAAATATTCAGCTGATAGGTGTGAAAAACAGCTATTGCAGCTCTGTTCCAAGAAGTAGACAGATTTCTTATTGTCTCTGACTCTTGTCTTCTCTTAATTTGTTTTGCAGTGAAGAAAGCCAAGCTCGATGGACCCCAAGGTGAGTTGCTGGCATCACTGTGGAGGTCCATCCATTTGTGACTTGTTTTTATTGAACTGGTTTAACAGAAACATACAAACACACTCAATAGCATTACCAAGGGCGTTTGTATTTTTCTTTGCTTTTACAGAGAAATTTAACACTTACGTGACCCTGAAGGTGCAGAATGTTAAGAGCACAACCATCGCTGTGCGTGGCAGCCAGCCATGCTGGGAGCAGGACTTCATGTTGTGAGTCTTTCTTGCCTTCTCTCACTTTTTTCTTCTTCCTCTCCTCCCTGCTCCTTCCCGTTGTGTAATGAGTCGTCTTTTCCCACCCTGCGTCGAGTTGTACTAGTAATTGGAGTATGGGTGGAGGGCTTTCCCAGATTATTCCCAGGTGGACAAAGGGTTGTTCTCTATTGCAAATGTCCCTTGGCAGTTAGGCAGGTAGATTGGAAGGAAGCAGGCAAGTGGTAGAGTAAGGCTCACAGGCTAGCATATATACGGCAGCGTATTGATGCCACAGTGGAAAAAAAAAATCGGCTCAGTATCTCGTTATAACGAGAAACTTTTCTCGTTATAACGAGATCTTTTTCTCGTTATAACAAGATATTTTCACGTTATAATGACATCTTTTCTCGTTATTACAACATACCAACTTATCTCATTATAACGAGAAACGTTTCTCGTTATAATGACATATCAACATATCTCGTTATAACGAGAAACTTTTCTCGTTATAACGAGATATTGACTGTGTCTGAGTCAGGATAAGTTGAGCTGACTGTATTAGCCAGTTGGCTGTAGTGCTGAGCATTGTGAAATGTTTGTGCAGTTTATTGTTGATGCAGTGTGGAGCTTGTACCATCCAGCATCCCATTATATGTTGTTGACGTAACACCATACTGATTTCTTATGTGACTGTGTGTGTAAGAGTTTATTGTGTGCGTGTGTGTGTGTGTGTGTGCGCGCGCGTACGTGTGCGTGTGCGTGCGTGCTCATATGTGTTTATGGTATGGATCCATGTAACATGAAGACCAGACCCCCTGTCTGATTGTTGCTGAGTTGTCTCATTCCATGAGTCTAGTCAACTTGATTAAATCGTGTAAACGAGCCATTCTCAATTTCCCTGATGTCCATAGGCTGTTTTCTCATTTGGCTATATATTTTTTTTCTCATTATAACAGCATTTGAAAGTTTCTTGGTATCTCGTTATAACGAGAAAAGTTTCTCGTTATAACGAGATAAGTTGGTATGTCATAATAACGAGAAAAGTTTCTCGTTATAACGAGATAAGTTGGTATGTCATAATAACGAGAAAAGATGTCATTATAACGTGAAAATATCTTGTTATAACGAGAAAAAGATCTCGTTATAACGAGATACTGAGCCGATTTTTTTTTTCCCACTGTGGCATCAATACGCTGCCGTACATATATGCGTACAGTCAGGCAGACAGTTTTTGAGGGCAAGAATGGAGCCAATAGATGAGTAAAAGGGGGGCCAGGGAGACGGGGAGGCAGTTAAAGCCCCAATCTTTGACCGCGGTGTGATTCTCTGTTGAAACACTCTGTCCCTACGTCTGGCTTTGTTTACACAGTCATTTGTTGATTTGTTGACATTATTCTATCACTCTGAATTTTATTATATGGTCATGCAAGGACTGACATTATCTCATTTTAAGACTGTAAAATGTGTGTTTACAGTTGCAATGGGTGTAAAGGCTGGTTGTAAACGTGCATATTTTGAGTTGCAATGGTTAAAAAAAAAAAAAAAAAAATGCCCCAAAGTTTAAATGGTGAAATAATGTATATTGTATCTTTAATGAGAAAGGCAGATAGAGTGTTAATTCACATGGTGCATTTCTGCTGCCCAAAAGGGACATTCTTGCTCCCTTCTTCTCTCTTCCTTTCTCAAGTCTAGATGTTTTCTCCCCATCTGGGCTTCACAACTGCTGATAAGACCCGCAAGTTGACCAAGCAGAAAAAAGCTGCCAAACAGAACAGATAGAAATGGCATGTCATCCCATTTTTTTAACAATCCTTAATCTGCTATAAGTCAATACAAAAAAACAGCACAGATCTGTCTTGCCTTCTCCTTAGATCTTTCACCCTCTCCTTCTCCCCTGTCTCTCTCTTGCTCCTTTCTCCTCCTCTTTTCTCTTTTATGAAGCACCACCCCAGTCATCTGTTTGCCAGATTACTTCCTTGGCTCTCAGAGAAAGAGAAAGATGCATTTTCATATCAAAGCTGTGGCTATTATTAGGATTTGATTCACTTAGGAGAGCCAGTGGGTCTAAGAGAAGAGGAAGAGGTATTGCCTGACGATGAGAGACATGTAGAGAGCTTAGATATTAGCCAGTCAGATCTGTAGTCACATTATGGTCGGCTAGTCCTGACCATAGCTTTATATACACCTGTAGCTTGATGAGAAAAATGATGCTTAGAGTTCACTGCTGTTTGTTGTATGGAAATATAGTCTGCATTGTCCTCCTGTCTGCACTCCCTCTTATATCCTGCCGACAGTCTAGTTGACAATCCCCCGCTCCCTTTCCGTCTTCATGCTGAGTGACTCATTTCCCTCAGCAGATTGAATCACAGCACATATCCTTCACTGGATTTGAGTGCAGCTCCTGATGGCATAGATTGCGTTTCTGTTGAAGACGTTTTATGCTACGAGGTGTCTGTATAAAACGCTGTCTGCACTCAGCTCTTTCCTACGTTCTGCAATTCTTACTCTGCTTCCTCTGCTTTGTCTCTGACTCATTTCTCTCTCTCTCTCACTCTCTCTCTCTCCCCCTCCCTCCTTCCTTCGCCTGAGCAGTGAGATAAACCGCCTGGATCTGGGCCTGACAGTGGAGGTGTGGAATAAAGGGCTGATCTGGGACACCATGGTGGGAACCTTATGGATCCCCCTGCGCAGCATACGACAGTCCAACGAGGTACACTCCCTCTGTCTCTGGCTCTGCTGCGGGTCTGACTCCCCCAACCCTGGCATTCATTGGCTACATTTACATGCACACCAACACTCTGATGTGAATTAATTACGAGAATGCTATATGGGTTATGTAAACACATCAATCTTAATGTTAGTTTAATGAAGGCCATAGTCAGGGATTTGTAGAGTGCTTATTTGAATGATTGGAGGAGTCAGATTATGGTCAGTTTTTACAAGTTGCAGCATATGTTGAATTGGTCATGTTAACATCTATTATCTTTGTACGGTTAACCTTTCCATTTCCCAAGAGTGAGTTTCTTTCTCAAGTCTGAAAATTTGCGGGAAAGTTAAATGGCAGCAACATGAAACACTTTGTGAACAATATGAGTGCCGTTTAGGATAGGAAGGAATTGTGGAGGCTGACATCACTTGTAGTCTATAGAAGTGATTGATATATTCACTCAATAATTGGAGTATTAACAGAACATTCTTTTGCCACGAGCACCTTAATAGAATTATACTTATTATATTAGATTCTGAGTAAGTGCAATAATTAGATTATGGTGTCCATGTAAACTCAGTCTATGTCACCTTGATTTACCCAAAGCTATATCTCAAGTCTCAACTAACTTTGCAAAAAATGGTCCACCTAACTCTTTGTGCACTTTAATGTATTAAAATGACCACAACTTAATGTAAGCCATTTGACGGATGCTTTTATTTTATTTTGAATGTCCCACAACAACTGAGTGCATACTTTTTTTTAAATATTGGCGCCCATGTAGGAGTTTAACGCCCTAACCGTTGCAGTATTCGTGATGCTACACATGACCATTTTAAGTTAGGTAGCTAGATGCACTGAACAGATATCTTGTGAATCGTCTTCTCCATCAATGCTCAAGCACTGGAAACATGTCAACTGTTTTCAGAGTGTAATGAAGGGTAAATGAAGATCAAGTGATAGCATCTCAAGGGAATATCTCTCCACATTTATTATAGTTGGGGCTATTTTTAGCACAATATAGGCTGCTGTTTTTTTCAGTTACAGTAAAAGGTTAGCTGTAAGTAGATTAACATTGAGATTTGACTGGTGCAGCTTCAAGCGCATACAAAATGGCATATTTAATATCATATTGTTGTCATGGTAATGTTTCTGTACCCCTCTGTCTCTGTCTCCTGCAGGAGGGTCCAGGCCAGTGGCTCACCCTGGACTCCAATGTGATCATGGCTGAGAATGAGATCTGCGGAACCAAAGACCCAACCTTCCACCGGGTGCTGCTCGACACCCGCTTTGAACTGCCACTAGGTCAGGCCATTCATACTGTGCAAAATACTAATATAATATTATTGGTTGAGAATTGTTCAAGTGTAATCAAGTTTTATTTATATAGCCCTTTCTTACAAGCATGTAATATGTAATATGTAATTTGTAATGAGTAAGTAATAAGATAAAATACTACAACTGATACTCTATTATTGATACTCTTACTATTACTACTACTTCTAGTACTACTGCTACTGCCACCAATATTTATACTCCTGCTGTTGTCATGAAGCTGTTGAAAGAAAATGACGTGCTTGCTGTCTGGCTCTATACCAATGTTTATACTGAGTGTATAGTGTCCAATATTTAATATGCGGACTAGGGCATCGTTCTGAGAGTTTTGTGTTGTGTGCTGCAGACATTCCAGAGGAAGAGGCCAGATACTGGGCCAAGAAACTAGAACAACTAAACGCCATGAGAGACCAAGACGTAAGAACATCATTCTTCTCTCGCTTTCTACCCTCTCTCCTCTCCATCCTGTCAGTTTACATGTTTGTAAACTTTCATGCCTTTCGTGTGTGTGTGTGTGTGTGTGTGCGTGCGCACATGTGTGTGTGCGTATGTGTTGGTCACTCTCTCTCTCTCTCTCTCTCTCTCTCTCTCTCTCCCCCCATACCATCTCCTTCCTCTCTTTCTCCATTTTCCATATTCTCTCTCTAATTACGTTCTATGGCATTTCTCAAATTAAGGGCTGCCAATAATGGCAGATGGCTTTTTGCAGACAGTCAATACATTTACCAGTAATTTGCCTCAGCTGAAGTAATGGATACCTTTTTTCTGAGATGTCTGTTGTGTTTCCTTTTTTTTTTCTTTCAGTATGCCTATCAAGAGGAGCAGGAGCGACCACTCCATGCACCATCAACACAGTGCTGTGAGTGCCTCCAGACTAGTCGAATACAAAATATCCATACACTCCTCTTACACTTTCATCTTTGCCATCCTAACTTCTCTTCTCTGATACCTCTCTGCTCCTCCTGCCTTTTCTCCTCCTCCGTCCTTATTATGCCTCCTATTTCTCCTTCTCTTCCCACTCCGACTCTTCTTCTTTCTCCTGACTCATTGAGGACAGGATTAGACGGGAGGTTGCAATGAGGCTGATAGATGAGGCACAGGATGGTGGGAGGGGGGGAGGAAAGCTGACGTGACGAATCAGGCGAGCGGGCCTGCCCGAGCAGCAGAATGACTTATAGGTGCTAGATGTGTGATGAATGTGAACTGACATACACTGGCTTGTCAGACACACACCACCCTGCCTGTCTGTCTGTCTGTCTGGTTGATGATGGCAAAGGCACCTGGTGGATGAGTGTGTGTGTGTGTGTGTAGTATAAATCTGTGGACACATCTGCAGAGGCTTTGGTGGGTGGCATGATTCTCTTGTGTGTGTGCGTGTAGAAAAAGAGAGATGCTACAGTATGTGTGTATTTTCTGCTGTGAGTCACAGGCTAGCAGGGTGTGAGTAATAGCTGATTTCTGTCTGGGTTTTACTAAAACCCACACACTGGGCCCCCTGCTTTTCTTCCCTGCTCACACACACACACCACCCACACGCACACGCACACACACACACACACACACACACACACATACGGGTTTAGCTCACTCACTGACTCTCCTCCACACAAATTTAAACGTTAAAAAGATTGTTTCTCAAGGCCACGGAGCTCTCACTCACTCTGGTGTGTTGGTACCTGGCTCTAGGACTGCTTGTGTATTTAATTTATGGCCCAAACCCAATTGTGTTTTTCCAACCTCTCATTTCCTTGCAGGTAATTGGAGTCTGTGGGG
Source organism: Centroberyx affinis (assembly GCF_046629955.1). NCBI lineage: Eukaryota > Metazoa > Chordata > Actinopteri > Beryciformes > Berycidae > Centroberyx > Centroberyx affinis. The sequence continues at coordinate 170,246 of NW_027280485.1, read as the reverse complement.
AGATCAGCAAAGTAAGTTTCTTTCATGCACTTCTACTAATGACTATGGGAGTAATTTTGTATTTACTGTCCATGTCTCACTTAACGTAATGATCTCCTTGTGCAGTTTTCCCCTGAGATCATTAGCTGCCATATTACCTTTTTTTTTCTCTCATCCTCTCCAAACTCTCTGGCAGCTCATATCAGTATTCTGCTGATGGATTTGACAGCAAAACTGTTTGAATTATACTGAATAAATCACAGAAAAATGAAAATGGTATTCTTTCAAGATATATTATGAGCATGTCTTCCACCAGTAACCAAACCAGCTTCCAAATATTATTTGCAAAGTTTTTTCTGGTTTGATTTATCTTATTTAGGTGCCAGATGGGTGGGGTTTGCCACATAGAGCAATACAATGGTACCAGAAAGTTGTGAACAAGCAAAGTCAGTCTTTTCAGTGATTGACACCTTGCCTGTCACATGAATTCTCCTAAACCCCATCCAAGCAGATTAAAACAAATGGTGTGAATAATTTGCAAATACAGTTTGATTACAAGTCTGACTGATGATCCTCACCTTGTCTGGGCCCTCCCTTTGTCCCCTGTCCTGCTGTGTGTGCAAACAGATGAGGACCCAGACAGTGCTGTGGACGACAGGGACAGCGACTACCGCAGCGAGACCAGTAACAGCATCCCTCCTCCCTACTACACCACCTCGCAGCCCAATGCTTCCATGCACCAGTACCCCATGAGGCACCAGCAGTACAGACACTCCTACAACGAAGACAGCCATGAGCTGGACTACGACCACAGAGCCATGAGGTAACAAACATAGTACAGCTACTGTGGCACACACACACACACATGCACGGACACACATGCACACAAAAACTGAGGCAGAGTGGTTTCTTTCACTTGAGTTTCCTTGCTTATGTGCACCCATCAAGTTACACAGGGGAGCTGTCCAAAAGTATCGATAAGCCTAACAGAGAGACAGGCTTTCTTTTGGTCTCAGTGGGAAATGAAGGGAAGAAGAACAAGGAACAAAACCGTTAAATGTTGAAAATGTAGTACCACTCACAATCTTAAGAATATGTCTTTGGTAATAACTTGAGTCTTTATCCACCTAGCATATAGTCCTGAGACAGCTGATTCCCAGTGGTCATGTTTTGTTTCACTGTGTTGTACATGGTAACATGTTGTCCCACTGTGCTCTCCCCCTCTAGAGAATAACCCTGGCCTCAGTGTATACAAGCATGCTGGGGCGCAGAGTTCTTGTATACAGGTCATGTACGAAGAGAGCCTTTGTGGTTATCTTTTCTGTGAGTGTATGGGTGTGCGTGTGTGTGTGTGTATGCAAGCATGCTTGTGTGCATGTGTGAGTGTATGAGCATCAGAAACCCCATGTAATCTCTCTTCTACACTAATTTATTTTGCAGAAAACAAAATGATTTTTGTTAACATTTTTTTCTGGACACACTTTTAAAGGCGCCAGACCATCAAAACTCATGCATTGCATGGTGAGATCCAATACTGCAGAAAGTTTGATTTTCTTTGTCCTTTTTAATTCACCAGTAATCACATTTGAGTTAGATTTAGATGGGTAAAATAAATCTCCTTCGAGTGCACAACCTCTTCCTGGCTCATCAGTGAGAGGTCTTTATACAGAAGCTTAACGGGGCAGTGCAGAGGCTCACTTTGGTTAGCGCTTTCTTTGACAGATTTGCACCGAGCTCTACTGATGCTCCTCTCCCCTCTCCCCACCTTCCTCCTTCCTCCTCCTCCTCCTCCTCCTGCTCTTACCAGACGCTATGATAGTTTAGACTCGGCCACCAACGGGCGCAGCGATATCGACTCAGGTTCGGGGTCGAGCCGGCGCACCAGCCGTCAGTATTCTCTAGACAGTAGGCATTCGCTGTCCGATAGGTGGGTCTCTGTACCTCCTCTCCAACTCCTCCTCTTCCTCCTCCTCCTCTTCCTCCTGCTCCGGCCTGTGACTCCGTCTCGCTGTGACGTCAGTGGTGGACTTGTCCTGTCCTCCTCGCTCGCTGTGCTTGCATGCATGTGCTCGTACCCTCTCTCTATATATGTATATTGTATATCGTTATAGAGATCTACTGCTCCTGCATCTACTGTATCTATACTGTGTTCCTGGTGACTAATTGACCAGTATAACAAATAATGTACCATGCTCATCTTCTCCATTGTAACTCTAACTTTTATATGCAACTTCTTTGCCTGTGTGTGTGTGTGTGTGTGTGTGTGTGTGTGTGTGTGTGTGTGTGTGTGTGTGTGTGTGTGTGTGTGCGTGTGCGTGTGTGTATTTGTGTATGCGTGTATGTGTTGTTGCGTAACAGTCAGAGTCAGAGGGGTTAATTGTTGGTTGATTGTTCAGCTGATTGTTCAGAGTTTGTGTAAGAGCTTGTGTGTGTGTGTGTGTGTGTGTGTGTGTGTGTGTGCTTGCATATCTGCTTTTGTGGCAACCTGTTATTACTGCCTTCTCCTATGTGTGAGACATTGAGAAGAACCCTATGTAATTCAGGGTGTCCCACAGTTGCCAATTATACAGATCTGCCTCCCACTTGTAAGACAGCAGGAGACCTTCAGCCCAGTAATGGATCCATAGCAGAGAGGGCAAGACAGAGGACACACATCCTCCTACAGTTTACTTGGCTTTACTTTACTTTTTCCATCTATCGTTGTTTTTTTCTTTATTGAGAAGGGAGGCAGACATGTGTATTTGAATCAAATGTTATGCAAGCCTTTGTCAGCGTCTGTGTCAGTCTGTGTGTGAGTTGAGGGTGGTGAGAGAGCTGATGAAAAGGAAAGAGCGTAGAGTAACAGTCGTGATTGAGTGTTCATGTGTCCATTCATCCTTACCCCTATGTTCCATCTGGTTCGCAGCCCGAGGCCATTATACTCTCCACTCCCTTACTGATCCTACACCATGCGTTATTGAACCAACACGTCTGTAATCAATAGTCTCAACGATAGTGTATGTGTGTGTGTATGTTTGTGTGCGCGCATTCGAGTGTGTATGCACGTTTGCGTATGTGTCTGATATTTCTCTCTGACTCATGGCCCGTCTCATTGTCTAATAGCCTCATTCATCATTCTGAATAAATATTCCTCTCTTATTTGTCTGCAAAAGAAAGACTGTTTTTCCTCTGTCAGCCTAATAAATGATCCTCTTCCTCTCAGTCTCTCCCTCTCGCTATTTCTTTCACTCTCATTCTCTCTCTCTCTCTCTCTCCTTCCTTACGTAGCTGGGTCTGTCATACTTTTGAAGGTTGACTTTCTTTAATTTGATTAGGTCTATTTATGTCTTAGATATGCAAATCAATTGTCAAGTTTTTGCGATCAAGTGTGTGTGGTATGTGTTTCTGTCAGTGAGTGTGTGTGTGTGTGTGTGTGTGTGTGTGTGTCCTTCTATCTTCTACAAGCATCCACAAGTAATCTTTCCCACTACTAAGAAGATGATTCCCCCTGCAGTTACCTCTCCAGCTAACCCACACACATGCATTTGTAAACACTAGCTTGTCTCCTGATTGGTTGGTTCAAAGCCACTCCTCTTTTCCCATAGGTTAGCTGTCTCCCTCCCTGACCCCAACACACAAGTTCCTTAACTGTCACCCTGGCAGACAAACCCCTTAACATGCAAGTCTGGGAACCTCTTTAGTTGTTCTCCTACACTTGTGTGTGTTTGTGTGTTTAGTAACTGTTCTCCATATCTCCCTCTCCCTTCAGTCCAACAGACAGTCGTTACGCCTCGTCAGGCGAGCTGAGTCGAGGCAGCTCTCAGCTCAGCGAGGAGTTCGGTCCTGAAGACGGTGAGAGCTTGCGAGGTTCCGAGTTCTACGACGAAAATGACTCCTACCACTCCTGCCACTCCTCTGTCAGCTACGGCAAGGAGGACTCCACAGGCTGGGACGGCGAGGAGCCCCAGGGGGTCTACAGCGACGAGGGAGGCTACATCAAAGACGGAGGCGAGGAGGGGGCGCTGTATGACGAAGAGGACGGAGAGATGTACGAGGAGGAAGGAGAGTACAACTATGAGGATGAGGAGGAGATGCCGTATGAGGAAGATGAAGATATGTACCCACTGGACGGCACGCTCAGCGAAGACCAGGAGCTACCCTACACCCCGACACCCACTGGCACCGCCCCCTCCCTGCTGCAACCCTCCGAGAGCCTATCCTCCACCAGGCCACCCCTGGAGAAGCAGACCTCCTTGCACCAGCAGCAGCCGCCCCATGCTCAGCTCCAGCCCCCCAGCATGGCCCCCGGTCTGGCTCCCGTCACCCAGGACAACACCATGCCCCCTTTCAGCGCAGAAGCCACCAAGCCTCCCTTCACACCCACCCAGCCAGGTCTGTCCATCTCCACCACATCCACCACCGCCGCCACCACAGCTCTACCGCAGGTCCCAGCCCCAGATACCCAATCCATGGAGCCTGAGCTCAAGCCTGATGAGCCTCCACCCCCAGAGCAGCCGCCTGCAGTGGACAGCGTCCCCGCTGCTCCTGAAGAGAAAACAGAGGAACCTCCTGTTCCAAGGTGAACACCCTAATGCTGTTGACATACTGTCTGTTTCTTTGAGGATATCATAATTCAGTTACCTACTAATGTCAATTAATTTTCTCCAAATGTTAGTCCGAGGTAATTGATCTGCATAATTACATTCAGGACATAAGATAATAGAGTACATACAGTCTGCAGTTGTACAGAAATAACCTTTTGAAAATCATACTCCTTTGCCATCCATTCTTGTTCCATCCTCAACCATTCGGTCAGCTTCCCAAAGAGAGAGATCATGGAGCCTGGTCCTGCCAGGGCCAAGGCCAACTGGCTTCGGCTCTTCAGCAGGGTACGACTACAGCTGCAAGAGGTAGGGTCTGTGTGTGTGTGTGTGTGTGTGTGTGTGTGTGTGTGTGTGTGCACATGGTTGTGCATTTTCGTAACGTGTACATTCATACAGGCGTATGCATGCGCTTGTGAGAGTGTGTGTAATATGTTTTCTCTGTTGTCTTTTCCTGCTTTAACTCATAAGTCTACTATTTGAGTTCTGACTTGTCGCATCAGTCCCTGCATGTCCTTGTAGTTTTTCCAGCTTATGTTGACTGGCCCTACTATTTTTTCCTCAGTTGTTGATTGCTGTGGGTTGTATTGTCTTGTCTTTATTTGGTTATGATAGGTTCTGTTTACCCCTTGTATCGTTTGCCATTTCATTATTTTCTTTTCAGTTGTTTGCCATCCTCGTAGCGATTTGCATGTTGTCCATTCTGATAACCCACGGCTGGAGCAGACTCTCAGGTGGGTGTGGCCAAGAGTGTGCTAATTAAGAGTAATTTATAGAGTATGTATCCTATGTGGCTCAGAGATATTTATGGATGCCAAGCAACATATAGTAAGCTGTCCACTGTTGCTGTAAGTCTGCTAAGTGTCATTTTCTAAGCCTGACATTTATGCCAATTAGGACTTCTATTTCTATGGATCAGTGTGACGTGAGTATCAGTGCTGTGTGTCATTCTTTGAACAGGCAGAGAGACAAAGAACATGTCTTTCTATAATAGAGCAGATAGAATTAGAAGAATGATTACACAGATAGCCATCTGGCAGTAATCCACTTTTACTATGCTTCTCAAACACAAAGGCCTCACTGACGTCAATAACCACCATACTCACTCAGAAAGACAGAAAGCTGCACCTCTCTCCTCATCTCTCCCTTTCTTTCTCTCTCTCTCCCCTTTTACTTCTGCTGTATTATTCATTTGTGAATTCTGGGTACACTTGTGGTCATTATGGCAGCAGCAGCTAGTAGGGAACCCGATAGTGAAATATTGCTGACTCTTTACCAAGGAATACCATATTTCTAGATTTTGCTAGTTACGCAATAAAAAAGACAATATAAAAGCACTATGTACAGTACTATAATATGCTGTGCCTCCTTTTGTTCCAATCAGTACTCTAATGGCTGCTCTCCCTGCCTTTCCCACCTTTCCCACCTCATCTCTCTCTCCACAGGCCCGAGGAGAGAGCGTTGGCATTGCCTCTCTGCTTTTATCAGCAGGGTAAGTCATCAAGACACTCTAATTACTACGGTCGCTGAGACTCTCAACGGTCAAGACTGCTATCTATATCTTATAGAGCCATAGGCAAGCCCACTGTTTTCGTGTCTGAATGAAATTTTTGTCAAACTAATTATGAAACGTGTTAGCATGGTCATCATGTCCAGCTTCAAATTAACAACTCTTACTGAAAGAGAAAAAAAATAAATGTCATCAGTGCTCATCATGTCTGGGAGCTGTTGAGGCATTCACTGTCACATACATTTATAATTGCTACTATATGAGGATCTTATTGACACATTTGCTGAATCAGTATGTGTGTGTTTTGTCTCCAGGGTGGGCGGTGCTCTGTATAGCATAGACAGCATGCCAGATCTGAGGAAGAGGAAAGCCATGCCCCTGGTCAGAGATCTGGTGAGTTTCAGCAGTAGTCGCTTAATATTCTCCTGACTAAGTCTCACCTCTCTCCAGCCAATCTCTCTTTCACTCCCATCTACTGTAGCTATTCCCCCTTTTGCTTACCTTCTGATTCCCTGCTCTCCTCTCTCTATTTATTTTATTCTCTCTACCTCCTGGTCTTTCGCCTTGCTTCTCGCCCCCTCCTTTTTACTTGTCTTCCTCTCTCTTTGAGCTCTCTGCACTGCTTCCACCCTGCATCAACTCTGCGTGTATGAAGGGAAGTTGCCCTGCTGTTACAGCCTGTGAGGGTGAGCTCCAGGGTTGAGGGGCCACTGGGTCCAGACTTAGAGGGCCAGGGGGTCTTTTCTGACTGACATTGACGCCTGCTAGATGCTGTCAAAAAACAGACCTTCCGTTACCCTGCCATCGTCCCCATGTCTCCGTGACACTGCCTCACTGCTGACAAGCCTACGTGAGATGTTTAGAAATCCTGTGGAGAAACCTGCAACCTATTTGGCTTCCTATGAGCGTCTTGAAATCCCATACAGGGTGGGGACGGCAGCAGGTACATGTCAGTTCAATATTATCAACAACCACTCATCAGCACAACCTACCTTTGCTTGTTTCTTCAGAAAAGGTGAATAGTGTCTAGTCAGAAAATGTTGGGACCGATTGTAATCACCGAGGCCGCAGATGGATACAGATTTGCTTGGGAAGTGTCGGTGTGTATTCGCCTGTCAAAGCAGGTGCTTAGGTTATTAAAGTCACAGCACATCGACGGTCTGCTCCTTGTTTCCATCCTCCGTTGAACAACCCCATTGATCTGTTTCCCTGGCTGAGCTCTGACAGGCTGGAGACAAGCCAGCCAGTATCACCTGCCAGGCACTGAGCTTAGCAAAGCTCACTGTGCCATTCTCCAAAACAACACCGGAACCAAGCATTACCATACACCAGCAAATGGCTCAGCCGACTGTCTTTATTAATCCATCTTGCTGTCACACAGCGACGCCCACTACACACCGACGCAACTGCTCAGACACACAGACAGACACAGGCAGGCACTCCTACATTTCTCTTCCCCTCTCTCTCTCTCTCTCTCTCCCCCTTCCCTCTCTCTCTCCCTCACATACACACACACTCATAAATTGTCAGAGTTTCCCAGGTAATGGGTTGGACGGAGTGGGGCTCCGTCTGGATGAGCAGCAAACACAGACTAATTCATTCAGAGATCAGACACTGAAGTCTGGACACATCAGTGGCCTCTTCCCCTTTCAGATGATTTATGACTCCAAGGTTCCACAACTCTCTTCCTCTGCTTTAATGATGCATACTCCTCAACCAAGCACCTTATTGTTCAGGCAGTAGGTTTACCATTTTGGCATGTTGATTTCCCCCATGTTAAGGGCGTGCAAACTGTTTTAGTGGTTTAGTTTTTATCATGAATGTCCATCAAGGTTGTGATTGTGATAACTGTGCTTCAGGACTCAGGATTAGCAGAATGAATGCATCAATTTGTGGAATCTCCCCACTGCGTTTTCAATTGTCTGTAAATTCCTTCCTCATTATGCCCTTTTCTAACATTAAACCTCTCCATTGTTCCTCCCTCCTTCACTTTTGCTGCCATAGGCTATGGTAAGTAACCAACACTATTTGCCATAGAGACACTTATGTTGTGAGGGTATACTAGTTTTCTTGTCCCACCAGTAAATTGAGCACTCTCGTGGAAGGAAGCACTTTAAATTCTACAGCTGTCATCTCTAGTTTGTTGTAACCATTCAGGAGAACATTGCCAGACAGACTGTAATAATACACACCGGCCTCATAGGCTACACTGAGATTTGTCTTGATTAAAAGAAAGCAGAAAAGATATTGAAGTGTGAGCCAGGAGAAACTGACCCCTCCCTCTCCCGTCCCTCAGTCTTTGGTTCAGAACTCAAGGAAGGCAGGCATCACCTCAGCGCTGACGTCCAGCACCCTGCATAACGAAGAACTGGTCAGTACCTCAGTCCTCATTTACAAAATGAATTCAAAACAAATATCAATTCCTGGATTTTACTTTTCTTCTTTTACCTGCTTTCGTTTATTAACCATCTGCTTATTTTACCGGCTCTTTCTGTGAAGTACTTTGTGCTGTAAGCTTGAAAAGTACTATATAGATAAAGATATTATTATTATTATCTTACACTGTACCAAAAACCTTTCTAGCATGCCCACACCTGCGATGCTTTATTCTGACAGAAGAAATATTAGAAGAAACACTAGAAGGAGAAATGACAGCTCTGCAGGGTATTTCCACTCTCTCTTCTATTCCCCTGTAGAAGAGCCATGTCTATAAGAAGACCCTCCAGGCTCTCATCTATCCCATCTCCTGCACCACCCCGCACAACTTCGAGGTGTGGACAGCCACCACCCCTACTTACTGCTACGAGTGTGAGGGGCTGCTGTGGGGTATCGCTCGCCAGGGCATGCGCTGCACCGAGTGTGGAGTCAAATGCCACGAGAAGTGCCAGGATCTGCTCAATGCTGACTGTCTGCAAAGTAAGAGACATGCTAGAAAAGATCACTCCAGTTTAGCTTGCAAACAAGTAGTATTATGCTGACATATAAGCACCAATATTCAATGTATAAAAAGGCTGGATAACAAGTATGCTAATGTATTTATCCTAAGCAAAGTATGGTTAAATGTAGTGTAAAAGATTTATAGGAACCATTTACAGCCATTTACTGACTGTTTTGAGTTTTTGGCTTTGTGATTGTTGCTAAAGCCTCCGTCTGTCCTGCTGTCTCTGGGCTGTTTTTATTAATAACACTAGACTATCCAGTCCATCTACTTCCTCTCATCTCAATTTTTCATGCCAAGCTCCTGTCTTCCTCCTCCTCCTTCTCACACTCCTACTCTCCAGTTTACCTTGTTTTTCTTGAGAGGATATTAAAAACCATTTGTCTTTTGTTGACATCCTCCTCTCTTTTCCATCTCTTTTACTCTGAAGATGTTTCCATCTCTCATTCATAAATTATAGACTACTTTTTCATCACCTGCATGCTCTTCTTCTTGGCTGTGTATTCTGAATTGAATTCCCCAGCCTCAGATTTTCATATAAGGTTTACATATTGTAGATATTTATCCTCAAGACAATCACCTCTCTTATTGTTATCATCAGTAACTGTGTGGCCACCATGAACCAGACACACCTATCAGGTCACACCACTACTATATGCTATCACACATCTGACTATTTTCTGTCCCGTCTTAATTCTGCCCCTAACCAGGGGCAGCGGAGAAGAGCTCCAAACACGGCGCAGAGGACCGAACACAGAACATCATCATGGTTCTGAAGGACCGCATGAAGATCCGCGAGAGGAACAAGCCTGAGATCTTCGAGCTCATCCAGGAAGTGTTCTCCGTCATCAAGGCCACTCACGTCACCCACATGAAGCAGATCAAACAGAGCGTGCTCGACGGAACCTCCAAGTGGTCGGCCAAGATCAGCATCACAGGTGAGAGGGGGGTTAGTCATGTTCAGTACAGTCGCTTTGAAGGGAGATGGTCAACATTCTCAACATCAAAGTCTGAGGAGAGAGCGTGCGACAACGGCTCAGGTGTTGTTTCTTTGAGGAGAGACAAGCTGGCGTTTGTATGAAGAGAGTATAGGTGGCGTTTGTAGGCTAGTAGACCAGAGGAGTCAGAGGAGTTCAGTGGGACTCCAAACACACAAGGGCAGGTATCCATCTGCAGACAAACTCACACAACAGCACATAGAGTGGCTGACCGGCTAGTGTTTTTGCCTCTTCCCAGTGTTGTGCGCCCAGGGTCTCCAGGCCAAGGACAAGACCGGTTCCAGTGATCCCTATGTCACCGTCCAGGTGGGCAAGACCAAGAAGAGGACCAAGACCATCTACGGCAACCTCAACCCTGTGTGGGAGGAGAACTTCAACTTGTGAGTAGACACTTCTGGAGCAATTGTTGTAGTAGTAGTAGTATATTGTACTGACATGCATCCTTAAGTGCTTTATATTGATTGAATTAAATGTATTTAGATTTGTTGAAGGCTATGTATTTTTTGCATTTATACTGATAGCATTTGATGTTCAAGATTGTCCAATAAGATTAGAAATAATCCAACACGGTTTGTTGACCCACTGTCAATGGAAGTAATACATTTCATAACTGTGACTGACTCTATGTCTCTGTCCATGTAGTGAATGCCACAACTCCTCAGACCGCATCAAGGTGCGAGTGTGGGATGAGGACGATGACATCAAGTCTCGCGTGAAGCAGAAGTTCAAACGGGAGTCAGATGACTTCCTGGGCCAAACCATCATCGAGGTCCGCACCCTGAGCGGAGAGATGGACGTCTGGTACAATCTGGGTCAGTTGGACCGCATTAAGACATATATACCGTACTTATACCGTATTTACCTCACAGCATGTTACTGCCATTGTCACAGTTCACCTCACTTACACTTGTTTGCCTGAATTAATTTTTCTGATTGAGATTTTTTTCATTGGCTAACTGTCTTGCTGTATGTCCTGCGCTCTTCACAGACAAGCGAACAGACAAGTCAGCCGTGTCCGGGGCTATCCGCATGCACATTAATGTAGAGATCAAAGGAGAGGAGACGGTCGCCCCATATCACGTTCAATACACCTGTCTGCATGAGGTGAGCTCTATGTGTGTGTGTGTGTGTGTGTGTTTGTGTGTGTGTGCACATGAGGGTGTCCGTGCATCTCTGTGCTGAGTAATCTTAATGAGCCATGCCAAACAGGTTAATTTACTTGACTCATGTTCTGTTCCATAATGGAGCCATTCCAAATGAAAGAGAAGTTAATACGGCGTAATGTTTGCTTTGTCTAGCAAGATAAAGACCACTTCCAACAGCAAAGACATCAGACACATTTCTAGTCCTCCTGTCTACGGAGAACTTGCCTGATTGAGTGTAGACCAATCACAGCCTCGTACCGAGTCATTACTCGGCCCATTACTCAACAGAGCATATTAGCTGAACCTTAACCGAGAAATGACCACTTTTATTGCTGCACATAAGTGGCTATAAACCACATAGCCAACTCAGAATGTCTTACAGCAGCATAATGTGTTATGGACGAGTAGTACCTTGTTTTGGCCTCATAATATAGTTTTACGGTCATACATGCAGTAGAGCCATTTAAAGATAAACAGATAAAGAGGCATAGGATGTAATCCTGCTCTGTCTTAGTACAATGCAGCATTATACTAGGGCTGATTACAACCTTTGATTACAACTGAGAGATGTGTGAATGCTTATCCCGGTCCTTAATGAGTGAATTAATGAATAACAATCCATTGAACAAGCTGACTAGTAAGTAGACTGATTGAAGAGAGAGCTCTTCTCCTTCACACACAAAACACACACACACACACACATACACACACATGAACACACACTATAACAGTGATCATAATGAACATAGTTAGCCCATTCATCCCTAGACATAACATCATCTCATTAATAGCAGACCAAGATCTCAGTAGCTGCTTACACTTTCTCCATCACTCTCTTTGAACCTCTGTTCTCTGTCTACTTTTGCCATTTCTCCTTCTGTTTCTCTCTCTTTCGCTCTCTCATATGTATTCCCTCTCTTGCCGTGTCTCTCTCTCATCTTCTGCATCTCCTCTCACTCTCTTCTCTCTCTCTCCTCTTTTTTTCTCTCTGTAGAACCTGTTCCACTATGTGACAGATATCCAGAATAATGGTGTGGTGAAGATCCCTGATGCTAAAGGGGATGATGCGTGGAAGGTCTACTTTGAGGAGACTCCCCAAGAGATCGTGGATGAGTTTGCCATGCGTTATGGAGTGGAGTCCATCTATCAGGCCATGACGTACGTCCTAACCTTAACACCAACCTGAAACCCTGGCTCTGGAATATCGTGGAAAGTCTGTGTGTCAGCATAGTTGTGTTTTTTCTCTCTGTAAATGATCAGTATCCAGTGTTTGCATTCACATGTATCCCTCTCTTCCAGTCACTTTGCCTGCCTGTCATCTAAGTACATGTGCCCGGGCGTGCCTGCGGTGATGAGCACCCTGCTGGCCAACATCAATGCCTACTACGCCCACACCACCCAGGCAACCAACAATGTCTCTGCCTCTGACCGCTTCGCTGCTTCCAACTTTGGAGTGAGTCAACGCAGACATATGGATCATAATCAATAAATGCCATAGGTCCAGCCAGCGGCAAAGTGTGTTATTCTTTAAATATCTTATTTGCTAAAGCTTTAACTTTATGTTGCCTAAATTACTTCCATGTTTCTTCCCTCCTCGAAAAATGAGGCTAGAAGAAGCACAGTCCCTTAATTCCAATATTAATTATTCAACGAATAGCTTGTTTGCTAGCCTGTGGTGCTGAATACTTGTTCCTTCATAATTTGCAGTGTAGTGTGTTTAATGGTGTTGATATCTGTTACCATGTGTGTTGTTTTGCCTGCAGAAAGAGCGATTTGTCAAGCTTCTAGACCAGCTGCACAACTCTCTGAGGATTGACCTGTCCATGTACCGAGTAAGATTGCTCTCTGTCTCACTGTTTACTCACTGTTTACTGTACACTCACTTATCTTAGAAAAGTTAATTATAGATGAGAGTCCAGCGTGGTCGGATAGCTGAGCTGCAGGATAGAAGACCTGCCCACTTCTCCTCTTCTTCCATACCAAACTTCTCCTCTCTCTCTCTATTTCTCTTTCTCCTCATCTCTCTCCTTGTGCGAAACAGTAAAACAAAGCAGGCGGATGTGCTAATTAGAATGACAGCTCCTCAGACACATTTATGGACACATGCAGGAAATACTGCACACCCACACAACAGCAAGTGTTAGGGTTAGTTGGCGGTGGAAATCAATGACATGCTGGATCTTGCCTACAGACACACACACAAACACAGAAAACCACACATGCACACATACACACTCAAGGGAAAAGGATGAATGTGATGTCGTGTTGTGGCTCACAATACTTTCTGTGTCTGACTGTAGAACAACTTCCCAGCCAGCAGTCCTGAGAGGCTGCAGGACCTCAAGTCCACAGTGGATCTCCTCACAAGCATCACCTTCTTCAGAATGAAGGTACCATCCCTTCTTTTTCTACTCTCTCTTTCAGGGCCTTGTCAATTTCCTTCTCTGTGTTTCACACACTCCACCTGCTCATTAGCTCATTCACTGTAAAATAATATTTTTCTCACAAAATTCCACATATAAGTCAAAGTCATCAGCAATTTCAGATTTTAACTCTGATATTAATGGTGGAAACCTAACATGTGTCTTTGGTGCTCAGTGCCAAAATATATTCACTCAGTGAGAAAGTGTTCTTTTTAAAAATGTTATTTTTCTAAAAAACATGATTTCATTGTCTATTTAATCATGGACGATGACTTAGACAATTTTGAAGCCCCATAATTTAGTGGGCTAATGAGCCAGTGTGTGCACTTGTCTCGTTTTAATTCTTTCTTTTTTTTTTTTTTTTTTGTTCAGGTCCAGGAGCTGCAGTCTCCACCCAGAGCCAGCCAGGTAGTGAAGGATTGTGTCAAAGCCTGTCTCAACTCCACCTACGAGTACATCTTCAACAACTGTCATGAGCTCTACAGCCGCGAGTACCAGACAGACCCGGTAAGAAGCCACAGTGGAGCCTGTGTAGGTGTGTGGGAATGTGTGAGTGTTCTCACTCTCTCTCTCACACACACACACACACACAGTTATTGGCACGACGGTGATGCTGTAGGTTTCGAGGAGCAGCTGAGTAGTGTGGCTTTTATATAACAGTTACCAACGAATGTGAACGTTCTGAGGTTTTCTCCAAAGAAGTGTACATAAAACATAATAATATAAAACAACTAGCTCCCAACTCATCATAAGAGTTGGCTTAACAATCAGTGAAGCCTGGCTAGTCATGCTCTCTGTGAATTATCATCATGGTTGGAAGATGTCCTTGACCAATCAGATTGCTTGGCTGAAACTACCTCTCGTATAATTGGGTTTTATGATTGTTATCACTGTACCCTCTTTGCTTGATTTCTACATTGTTCTCAATGCGTAAAGTGTGTGTGTGTGTGTGTGTGTGTGTGTGTGTGTGTGACTCCAGCAGAGTCCCCACCACCCTCTCAGTCTGGGTGTGCTAGCCTCTTCCATCCATCACACCAGTACAGGATTTCATCAGGGATTTCTAGAACTTGTTTTAGTCCTCATTAAAGCATCAGCCGCATTCACACTCCCCTCCTGAATTTCAAACAAGCATTTTCCCTTTGAATAAAACATTTCATCCTGAGGGGCGTTGCTATATTTTGTTGAAATCTCTATAAGATCATTCTTCACTTTCAACCCCTGCGGTGCTTGGCTTACGCCCCCCCCCCCCCCCCCCCCCGCCCCTTCATCGTCAGCTATTTCAAAGAAGTCGTCCTGACAGTTGACATGTCTCTTTAAGACAGTTTGTGCAGCTAGTGTTGAATATGTATGAGTTGGGTTGAATTGACAACATTGTTAGGATTTCCCCCCAAAATTTTCACCACCCTTCTACTTTTAATGAAGAATAAATCAAGTGCAAATCACATTAAGAGAGTGTGTATGTAGAGTACCAAGTGGTCTCCTTATTATGCAGTATCATTAAAGGACTTCACTGAGTTTTTGGAAGTTTGGTCCACTGGTCACCTTACCCAATATTTGACAAGAGGATAGGTGCCAAAATCATCTCTGTGAGTCTGGTAGATAGTTCTGTCCAGTGTGCATGCTAACGCTTTAGCATACAGTATGTTAAGTAATCATAGACTAGCTTTATCTTAAAAGTGAGAAAATGAAAACTTGACAGCATCTAAACTCACAGAGATGATTTTGGTGTCTGTCCTCTCGTCAGGTATTGGGTAAGGTGACCAATGGGCCAAACTCCCAAAAACTCAAAGTGTAGCTCTTTAAGGGTGATTGTGATTCCAGTTGTGCCGTTGCTTTTCCAGGCCAAGCAGGGGGCCGTGCCTCCAGAGGAGCAGGGGCCGAGCATCAAGAACCTGGACTTCTGGTCCAAACTCATCACCCTCATCGTCTCGATCATAGAGGAGGACAAGAACTCCTACACTCCCTGCCTCAACCAGTACGTCCCTGTCCTGTCCTCTTTTCTCTCTCTCTCTCTCTCTCTCTCTCTCTCTACCAAATCCTGTCTCGCTCCCATCTCACTCTTCATCTGCCTCATTCTTCTATTCTCTCATTCTCTCCTAGAACATTTTCACATTTTCCTTTCCCTAACAAAAAGATTTTAGGTTTATGCCATTTTCTGTATCTCTTTTCCACAGTTTCTCTTCATAACTCTATATTTAAAACTCAGTTTTTAAGGCTGATTTCAGGCAGAGAAAGTACCATCTGCTTGCTCGGTCTCATATCTCTTTCTAAACGCATATATGCCTTCCTCCTTCTCTTCTCTGTCAAGATTTCCCCAGGAGCTTAACGTGGGTAAAATCAGTGCTGAGGTGATGTGGAACCTGTTTGCTCAGGATATGAAGTACGCGATGGAGGGTGAGTGCAAGCCAATGATATATTGAGCCTCTGTATTGACCTAGCCTTGTCAAAGTGCTGGCAGACTCATTAGAGAATTATATTCAGCAAGACAGTGAGGATGTGTGTGTGTTAGGTTTTGGGTTCGTGCCGCTGTATGCAGAATAGATCTACGGTAATTGTGGATGGACGACAATAGCTTAAACACCCAGGAGCGTTTGGTTTTAATTTAACATCGGTTATCCTCTTTCTCCTTTTCTCGCAGAACATGAAAAGAATCGCCTATGTAAGAGTGCCGATTATATGAACCTGCACTTCAAAGTCAAGTGGCTATACAATGAGTACTGCAAAGACCTGCCCTTCTTCAAGAGCAGAGTACCTGAATATCCTGCGTGAGTAGCATCTGTGCCCACAACTGTCTTGCAACTTCAGACACACATATACTGAGGACAGATGTTAATAACAATAATGAAATAAGACAAAAATTCACCTTCTTATGTGATTCTGCTAGTTTTTATGTATCAAGCACTGTGGTTTTCTGCTGTCCATAGATGGTTCGAGCCATTTGTCATCCAGTGGCTGGACGAAAACGAAGAAGTGTCTCGAGACTTTCTGCACGGCGCTCTGGAGAGAGACAAAAAAGATGGGGTAAAACTTTTCAGCCCTTCTGTTTCCTTATCTTCTCTTCACTCCCCTGGGCCCGCTGAGTCGCTGTTGTTGTTCAGGCAGAATTACTGTAATCCATCCTTTGTACCTCCTCTGTCACCCTCAAAGTTATCAGCCAAAAGTTTCATCCTCCCGCTCTCGCCTCCCACATTTCTTCCTACCTCTCCTGCATTCTTCAAAGGCTCCCCAGCAGTAACAGAAGCATGGACACAGCAGTACACACCTGGGCTCAAAGCAGAAGGCATGTCTGGGCTAAGAGGATGTTCCAGTCAAAGTGCTTTGTGGTTTAAAGAGATTCTTTGAAAGTTTAAAGAGCCACGGTCGAGGCGCGCTTGTTCTTAAGGAGGGATAACTTTATGACAGCGGGATATTGTGGATTAATGGCCTTCTTCCCGATTTTTGACCGAAGAAAATCTGTCCTCACCTCATTACCCAGACACCCTGAAGCAGCAGCTAGACACTCACCTCTAGCCAATTAGGGAGCGGAGACTTACCACCAGCCAATTACAAAAAGACAGACAGGAGAGCTCCCACCTGCTGCCAGATGGCTGCCTGACTGGCTGGATGGCTGGCTAGCTCTGGGGCTCTTTAAGTGTGGGGAAAGATGACAGAAGTCTGGTTTAATATGGTTTCTTATGGTCCTGCTATGTGGTCTTAGGTGCCTGGGGGTCACACCCTGTCAGCTACCCCAGAGTTCCTAGCAAAGCCCCTGGGCTGACTGGTTGTCACTTATATTTATCACAGCTTCATCATCCTCTCCTCCTGCTCCACTTACCAACCTGTCAATCTGCACCAGGCAACTCAATCAGTTTCTAACCCACTGTCCCTCCTGGTTCTTCTTGCTCCCTCTCTTTCCCTCATCTCTCCTCCCTTTATCCCTTTATTTTCTCACTACTTTTAAACTCCTCTGTCCTGTTTTCTGCCCTACAGTTCCAGGTTACATCGGAGCACGCTCTGTTCTCCTGTTCGGTGGTGGACGTGTTTTCCCAGCTCAACCAGAGCTTTGAGATCATCAGGAAGCTGGAGTGTCCAGACCCTCAGATCGTGGGGCACTACATGAAACGATTCGCCAAGGTAGATATGATGCAATCACAACTCGCAGTCATATCATACCTCACAAAATCAATATACGCTAAATGGATCTGAGACACAACTAACCCTCTCCCTTAAAGATTGTTTTCTTGGATATATTAGACATTTCCAGATGCTTAGGACATGATTGAGGACCTGTTGCTCTTCCTTATTTCCCTCTCCAGACCATCAGCAATGTGCTTCTGTCCTATGCTGACATCATCTCCAAGTGTTTTGCCAACTATGTCACCATGGAGAAAGTGGTGAGTGGCCAAAGGCATCCATCCCATTTGTCTACCCAACGGTTAAGGCACAAAAAAATGAATTTCTATTTAAGTTTAGCCCCTCCACTGTTTTTTTACTCTTTTTACTTAATTGAAAACATGTTTGTTATATATGTCTAGAATCTGTTCAAGGTGTTTATAAGGTGTTTCCATATACATATTGTAAACATCATTTATTTGATTCCTATGCCTGTATTTTGAGATTTTGTTTTTTTTCCAAGCTGCACATCCTGACCAAGGGTATTTAATCGTGGACTATCCAATCAGGGTATTGAATGTTTCAGAGAGATGTGTGTCATCTTGTCCCCATGCAGCCGTGCATCCTGATCAACAACATCCAACAGCTGAGAGTTCAGCTGGAGAAGATGTTTGAAGCCATGGGTGGAAAGGATGTAAGTGACTCTCATCTCTGTCCTCTCTGAATACCCAGTAGACTGTATTGTACAGTAGCTCAGCTGTGTGTGTGTGTGTGTGTGTGTGTGTGTGTGTGTGTGTGAGAGAGAGTGTGTTTGTTCATGGTTGCCTCTGTGACCTAGTTCTGTGCAGTCTCAGAGATCGTCTGTTTGGTCCAAATGTTTCCTTGGAGTGCTCCATGATATCTCTGGCCAAACTCTCTAATCAACTGTGTATGTGTGTGTGTGTGTGTGTGTGTGTGTGTGTGCTTGTGTATACGTGTGTGTGCTTCAGCTATGTGTGGAGGCCAGCGATATCCTGAAGGACCTGCAGGTTAAGCTGAACAATGTCATGGACGATCTCAGCAGGGTCTTTGCCGTCAGGTAGACACACCCACATACACACACACACACACACACACATACACACATGCACATGCACATGCAAACTGCTTCTCAGCACGGTCTTGAGGACATGAATGGGCTTTGCCAGGGAAGCAGATGGAAACCGTGGGGGTCAAGTCCACCTCACGACCTATGTTGCATTTTCCCATGTTTCTCCTGTCGCTCCCTGCAGTATCTACTGTATGCTGGCCAACACGGGAAATAATATAAAAATAGTCTTCAAAACAACCCCATTTTTAACAATATGAGAAAAATACATTGAGAATCCGGTTGAGGTTGCTGGCACTGAGCTCAGCCTTCAGTAAAACCTTCCACTGCCTCCTGTGTGTCCTGTGTTTATCCCTGTAGTTTCCAGCCTCACATTGAGGAGAATGTGAAGCAGATGGGAGATATCTTGGGCCAAGTGAAGGGCACCACGAATGTGGGAAACGCCAGCAGTGTGGCCCAGGATGCTGACAACGTCCTGCAGCCCATCATGGAGTTCCTGGACAGCAAGTGAGGCAATCTGCCATTTCAGAGGAGTCTTTTTTTATCTGTTCCTCTTTCTAGCATCTCTTTTTCATGCATATTCATGTGTCCCTCCTTTTTTGTTCTCTCTCCTGCTCTCTTCATTATCAGTATGTTTTTTTACCAGGAGAACAGTGTCTGGCTCCTTCTGTTGCTCATTATTCCTCTCTCCTCTCCTCTTCTGCCTCCTCCTCCTTGTACCAGCTTGACGCTGTTTGCTAAGATCTGTGAGAAGACTGTGCTGAAGCGTGTGCTGAAGGAGCTGTGGAAGCTGGTGATGAACACGATGGAGAAGACCATTGTTCTGCCGCCACTCACAGACCAAACGGTGAGAGCACCTAGTCCTGTGAATACACATCCACCAGACACAGAAATACGAACTAGATATACACAAACTTGTGCATTTTATTTTGGCATTCATAGCTGGACAACTGTGCATGTCAGTATATACAGACGGGTGCTTATTTAACGTATGGAATTATTATTTTATTCGTATTTGGATGTACATGCACATGCAAACAGAAATAAACACACGTGCACAAACACGCGCACACACACACACACACACACACACACACACACACACACTCACACACACAGCCCCTAGGATCTGTTGTGACTCAAGAAAGATCACTGTTTATTTTTAGTGAGCGTGAGTGTTGTTGTGAAACGTGACACGGAGTAAAGAGATATGATGACTATTTGATCTGTTCTGATGATGACCGCAACATTAGGTAGACAGCAGGAAACTGTCTTACAGAACACGTAACACACACATACACACACACACAAACACTCACACACTCATGCACACACATCTCCAACTGCCAAGACAGCTTCAAAAGAACAGGAGGAGGAGGTGGAGGAGGAGGACAGGGAATAAAAAGGCAGACATTTTGTGTGTATTACAATTCAAGATGGTTCTCCTATTAAGAAATGGCAGAGGAAGACTGAACTGCCTTTGCATCAAATTGACATGGCACCCTATTCTCTATCCAGCCCCTACACATACAGTATATGCACCAATGCCCCCTATGCCTCCATTCATCCAACCAAATCAAGGTGAAATCCTAAAAAAAAGTCAAAAGGAAAAAGGAGTGCACCATATCATTCTAACCCCAGCTCATGGCTGCTCTCCAATATGTCAGCTAACAAATATTTGGAGCGATTCCTGATTTATGAGTAACTCACAACTGAATGGCGGATATTTTGCTCTGGGGATTTGGCCCTCAGTCAAGTTGAATCATACATTTTGGAAAGCAGCCTCTTGTTTTCTTTTGTTTTGGATATATGTGTTCTTATTTGTGTTTGGTTATTGAAGAAAGAGCCTCATATCACTCGTTAAAGGATGCATTAATCTATGGAGAACAAGCAAAGGCTAAAAAATGTGTTCAAAAGCCATATGATCGTCTATAGAATAACCATTTCCTCATTTGGAGTTGCTGTTAAAATTTTCTAGCACAGATTTGCCTCCAAGAATATTTCCGCAGAATTCAAGTTACGTATTTGCTGGCCCTTCTCAATTCTCGACTTAGTCCAGGCTTTAGAGGCATTTAGCCACAGGTCCCTCCAGCCCTGGGGCCCAAACGTGTGTGTTTTTGACTGATGTGGGGCTCTTTGCAGCTTGACTGACCCTTCTCTCTGGTTGTTGTTGTTATTACTATTACATCCTGCTCCCACCGCTCTCCCTCCACAGATGATTGTAAGTACGGCACTCCTGCGTGTGTGTCTGTCTGTTCGTCTACGGTGGTCGGTTCTCTGCTATATGTGGCTGCGATCTCCCCTGTTCTACCCTACATCACACCCTCCCTGTTCTGATCTGTCCTGTCTCTCTTTCATTTGATCTGTCGTTCTGTCTCCTCTCTTCTCTTCTCTTCTCTTCTCCTCTCTTCTTTTCTCTTCTCTTCTCTTCTCTTCACTGTCCTCACTTCTCTCTCTCCCTCCTCCTCGTCTCCAACTCTGTCTCTCTTCGAGGAGACAGAAGCATGGTGCATTCCTGACTGGTTCTGATAGGTCCTACCCCCCCCCGCTCTACAACCTCCACCAATCAGATGCCCCCTTCTGCTATCTCTCTTCCTGAACACTCTCCTTAACCAGGAAGTGGTACTCCTCTCTCGCGCCTGGTGTTGCCTTGTTTCTTCTCATGCATTGTGCCCCCCCCGGGACTCCAGCGGGGTGACTCTGACCTCTTGGTGGCTTGGTATCTGGTGTCCTGCCCCTCTGATCCCCCACCCCCCCTCCTCCCTTTCTTCCCTTCTGACCTCTCCCCTGCCCTATTTCTCCCCCACTGTCCCCACCTTTCCCACCTGTTTGAAGTGTGTCCCCCCTCCCCCCACTGTGGGTTTGTTGCTTGCATCTGATCTATTTCAACACTGCAGTCTTCTCTCAGTACAACACTGTACTATACTGTATGTCTCTCTGCAGGCCTGTCATGTTGGTCTGTCCTGGTTTGGTTCCATGTTCTGTTGTTACTATGACTACTGTAATGCTGGTAACATAATGATGTTGGTAGTACTGACGCACAGAATGGCCTCTCTAACCGCAAGATGTTATGGTATTGGAGTGATGTCGGTCAAACACAAGCTATTTATGTCCAAGCAGGTGTTCAGTTTACTGTACAGAAATACTCTTGATGCTTCCAATGTTTCAATTTTTACTTTTCATTTTTGTTCTTCTACCATGGCATCTCATTTTAATAATTTATATTACTTTAGCTGGGTATATTTTCTTTTATGGGGACGTAGGAGTAGGAAGAAGCAGTAGGAAAAGGTTTTCTTTTTCATATATATGACTTTATGTCATCACTTATATTAAGTATATACAATGGGATTTTAACTGTACAATATTTCCTTTCTTTCCTGTTACTGAACTCTGGACTTTGCCTTAAATAGCCTGTAAAGTAATTGCATGTGACCTGGCCCCCTAAATCAAACCACATAGTGTGGTCCCATTACTGCAGCCTCTGATGAAACAGAGCTCAGTAATGTGAAAGCATAGCCAGAGAAATGCAATGCTAATGGAACGCTAATAGAACCCTTTATTCAAACAGAGGAGCTGCTCTGCTCTTAGGTGTAAACAATATGCAACGAAAGTCAATATGTCAGCCGCATATTTCTAAGCAAATTTTGGAAACACCTCATTTTCCCTGTCAACATGTATGACATTCTGCTATGGAAATCAAACATCAATTTTTTTTCCTGATGATACAAATGAATACTAATAGAATGGTGAGGATGTCTCTGGCAGTGATGGGTGTTTCCAAATTTAGTTTCACATTTTGCGATATACATGCTCTTTCATTGCGTATTCCCATCTAGCCAATGAGACTGAGAGTGAGTGAGAGTGTTACTAACAAGATGCCAGCCAGTCAGACTGTAGGGACCGGCCACTTCCTGAAGTATTAACCACATGCTCTCTTTTCAGGGGAGGCTGAAGAGTGCTTCTCACAGTGATGTAAGGACTAAACCCCTTAAGATCAATGTGTCTTGTCTCTCTCCTCTATGTCCTCTCTCCGTGTCTCTGTCTCTCTCCCTCAGCTCCCCAGTCAAACAAAGCAGTGGAAGCATTGTTTTTCACCTTTATGTTTACATGCCGTTCCTCCTATATGGCTACTGATAAGCTGTGAAAATCCCCTTAACACACTTTGTAGTGGTAGCTGCCTGCATCCCCAGCCTCACCACTGTCACAAAATATGTGAGGCACAGAGTTGTACCTTTTGTCGCTGAAGGTACAACTCTGTGCCTTATTTTCTGGCAGTGAACCATAATGTAGTAATGGAGGGTTAGCTGAGTTACTTTCGCATGACTAAGTCCCGACTGCATTTCTTGCCTCACTGTTTCTAGAGTATCTAAAATACAGCATGAATGAGTAGACACAACACAGTTTCAAGAGTGCACACTTAACGTTTTTATCATTTCTAGATAATAATGTATTTCCTGTGTACAGAGACTCGTTTGTGTGTTTTGTTTCATTTTCTGGTGTTGTTTTGGTATTGTTTGTAAGACTATGTAACCATGAATAAGTTCTAACCATAGATATACACAATAAAACCCTATATCGTGTCTATGGCTATAACCACAGACAGGATTTGGATGTACAGTCAACAGCACTTAGTGATATATTCTCTTACCAGAGTATCGCGGTAGGCTGGGCTTCCAGCAGATACCTGATATATCACCACAGTGCTACTGCATAGTTGCTCTCTCCTTCATACTGTGTGTGTGTGTGTGTGTGTGTGTGTGTATTCATGAGTGCACGAGTGTGTCTGCCTTTCTTGCCCTTACAATGAGCTGAGCCACTTTCCCCTCTCTTTGTACTGAAACGTCTTGCTGTGTGTGTGTGTGCTTACACAAGAGAGAGAGAGAGAGAGTGTGTGCACACCTGAGTGTAATGTTTTTGAATGAATAAGACAGAGATAAGTATGATAACGGCACTTGAAGAAAAAGTACTTTGACATGAGTAAAGAGGCTTAAAAGTGTGAGTGTTTTGAATGTGTGTGTCAGAAAAGTCGCTGTCCTCTGTGTGACACTAAGCCGTTTACTACTAAGTCATGTATTGTCATGATAACAACAGTGCTCTTTTCTCTCTTTCTGTCTACCTTTCCTCTGTACTCTCTCTCTCTCTCTCTCTCCTCCAGGGTACCCAACTCATCTTTAACGCTGCCAAGGAGTTGGGACAGCTGTCCAAGCTGAAGGTACAGTATGTCTATAGGCTACACCAGTGCTTCAGAACAAGGCTTTCATCACTTAAAAAATATGAAAGTACAGTATCAAAATGGACAAATTGGTCATTTTCAGTTTGTGCTTCTCCCTGTGTCATCTTCAGGAGCACATGGTTCGTGAGGAGGCCAAAGCCCTGTCACCTAAACAGTGTGCTGTGATAGAGCTGGCCCTGGACACCATCAAGGTACAAACTCAGTGTTACATATACAAACATAGACTTACATGGTTATGAGCCACCTCAAATGTTTAACAAAGAGCATGTATGATTAATGGAGAGTTGTTAATTTTGCGTTCTGGTTTTAAAGGTCAAATGCGGTTTAAAGATGTGGCCCACAAGGCAGAAGAGTTTAAATCACCTCTGTTTGACAGAGAGATTTCTGGTCCAACTCTAAGACTATGACTGTGAGCTTTGATATTGTGGCTCCACAGCTCTGTGATTTAAGACGAGGGAAATGAGACCCGTCTGAAGTGGTCATTCAAATAAAAGCTTGACAGCCTGCCAAACGGCGCTAACTCCTCTATAAGATGCCAAGAGCAGCTACAGAGACAGAATACGTAATCACAGTCAGTCTTAGTGAAGCCAGTTTGTTCACCTTTGCTGGATTGCATGCTGGATCAATGTTGAATAATGTCAGTAATGTGTGAAAGTTTATATCCCTTTGCACTTGTAAGAAGGAAGATACTTCCTGGGAAATTATTGTAGGACTTCACAATCCTTCACTCTGTCTGAGATCATTCTGTCATCCTGCATTTTATTATTTCTTTCGAAACATCAAGTTACAAGGATCTGTCTTACAGGAAAGATACTTATGAGTGACTTCTATTTTCTCCATCTGCCTTTGTCTCTGTTAGCAATATTTCCATGCCGGTGGTGTGGGTCTGAAGAAGACTTTCCTGGAGAAGAGTCCTGATCTCCAATCTCTCCACTACGCCCTGTCCCTCTACACCCAGGCCACAGACAAACTCATCAAGACCTTTGTCCAGTCCCAAAATGCACAAGGTAACCTAATGGTCTTTCCACTCCACCCCACTCTCTCTTTCTCTCTCTTTGGCATACTTTTGATTCTCCAGTAACTTCATTTCCTAACTGTGACCTTTATTTCCAGTGTTATGTAATTCTCCTGTATTGAGATCAATGTGTCCCTACTTTTCATTTAAGGGTTTCCCACATGCCCAGCTCTATATCCTGAAAACATCTCACATGCTTTGTAGAGCAGAAAGTCGTGGCTGCAGGAGCACAATATTTTCTCACTGCTATGAAATATTGAGTCTCCAGTTACCCAGCCTCCGGAAACACGGAGAATATTCTTTACATGATCTGACAGCCATTTGCAATAAAAAAAAAAATATCCGCCCCCTCCTTTTCTCTCGCTCTTTGAGTCTGTCGCTCTGTCTTTTTTTCCCCTCTTTCCATCAGATGGCTATGTAACAGCCATCATCTCTGTGCAAGCGCCGGTACTGACACACTGTCCCTAAGCACCACTGGTAGAAATGCCATATGAATGAAAGATCATTTAAAATTTAATTAGCATAAATGCCATGCAGCTTTTGGAGAATACCTAAGCATTTTGCAGCAGCAGTGTGTCTGTGTGAGCTGTGTATGTGGCTGAACCATCCTGCTACAGAATGGAAGAATAAACAGAGGACAATGAAGCCAATGCAGGAGAGCTGACCGTGTATTTATCAGGATCTCTCTTAGCTTTTGGGCCCACATTTAAAACTGTAAGTCTGCTTTTCAACTCTGTGATTCTTAACTCAATGTCTGCACACTTCATATTTCTATGTGTCTCTCCTACTCTCTCCTCTCTCTCTCTCTCTCTGTGTCTCCTCCCTCCCTCTGCCCCATCTGTGGGCCAGTGTTCGGCGGGAAGGGGGTGAGGTTCACCACTAGTGAGGATGTGTACCCAGAGAAGGGTATGTGGACCTCAGGCTCAGGGCCCGAGACACCAGGGCTCCCAGAAAGCCTCCAGACCAAAGCCCACCTCCCTCCACCCTCCACCCCCCATGTGCATCCTGAGACTGCCCTGCCTGCTCACACTCATCCTAATAGACAAATACAATATACACAACACACATACTCTCTTTCTCTCTCTGTCCCCCTTTTCTCTCTCTCTTTCTCTCTCCTCAAACACACACACACACGCATACACATCCACCACAACAAACAGAACATAGATTTTATGCATTCATGCATGTAATGTACACACTGATGTCTGTATGTACGGTACTGCGCTGAATACATACGCCCTATGTATGTATGAGCAGACACTAAAGCATGATGTGCGGACATCAGACAAAGAGAATAGAAATGCATTAAGAGTATGGAGGAACCCTGATCCAGCATGATGTCATGGAGAGAGGCCCGCGGGCAGAGCGCACTGTGTGTGTGTGTGTGTGTGTGTGTGTGTGTGTGTGCGCACATGGGCAAGAGAGTGACTGAGCAGAGCAATGTGAGTGAGTGAGTCGCTCTGGCTGTGTGACTGCCTTCAAGGTCGTTGAACCACAAACACGGGGTCTCTAGCAAGGTCTCGGCGTTGGGAGGAATTCCTTTCACCCATGTTACTCCCCCTCCCGAAATGTTAGAGCGGTGATGAAGAAGAGTATGATTATGATGAAGATGGTGATGGTGATGACAGTTGGCTCAGTTTGTCTGGGAGGGCTCCCTGTCCTTGCCTGCTCTTTCATACGCATATACACAAATACAGACAGAGACAGACAAATACAAACACACACACACATATCTCCCATGTGCAGCAAGGCGCTCCCTACAGCAGTGACGAGAAAGGGTGCTCACCCCTCCTCAACTCATCCCCCCCAGTGAGCTACAGATTCAGCCAATCAGAAACAGTCCCTGGGGTCAGGTGGTTGCGGTGTCTGTCACTGTAGATCAGTATCAAAGGATTTGACTCTCTCTCCCTCTCTCGCTCACACACACACATACATTCACGCAGTCTCACTCTCTCACACACAGGATGCTGCAGGAGCTACATGCATATAGTCAAGTCAATATTTGCTTATCTTGCCTCGCTCTAGTTTTGCTGTCTCAGGGGATGTCGCTTCATCTGGTGTGAGACAAGTTATATCACACAGTCGTCTCAGATGGAGAACTCTTTACAATAGATTGGTAAAATGATTAAGGCTGGAATAAGAGAGACCTATAGATGTAGAAATGTGTTGCATAGCAAATAGAGTTGTTATCCTATGGAAAGAGGCCAAGGAGATAGGCTGAAGAAATTAGCAGTGCGTCTTCAGCTTCCCACCAGCTGCCGGATGTCCTTGGCTGTAGCGCGGATGTAAATCACTTTCCACTTAACAGATCTCACTGGATAGGCATTCCTGCCACATTATAGTATATAATTAGAGCAGGATGAATGGAACAGTCTCTCTCCAAAGCTAAGAGGAATTTATGGTTATGAAATCGACTATTACTGAAAAGGACTGTGATTAGTGATGATTGTGTAGGACTCTCGTTCATACATACTGTGTTAAATAGGATATGAACTGCATTAAAATAATTCTAGGCTATGATTAAAATAATTGAAGTGAAGGGTCATGCAGTGAACATACACAAAGATAATACTTTGGCAGAATTACATTACAAGTTAGAGATTTAATGCCTATTCTGATGGAGATTTGCAATGTGGAGTAAAATATGCACTTTTGATTGTCATGTTGATTGAAGAGACAAAAAGCTTGCTTTTTCTTGGCAGCATCGTGCTCGCTCTCAGCCAGCAAAGTTTCTTTTTCATCTTTCATGGAAGCCCTCCATAGAATAGACAAGGCCAGATGGATGACTGCTGCCCTCTTTGGTCCCATTGGCAAGGGGACCAACAATCCCATAATGCCCCTGGGAGAGATGCAAAGAGCTGCGTGCCAGGAACACTCTGCTGTCCAACTCCCACAGACACCTTGCTTAGTGGGTGGCTGGTTGAACACACACATGCATACACACACACATACACACACCCCCACACACATACAAAAACACAGGCTGCTGGTTTTTGCCACAAAGATGCTGTTGACAGAGTGAAGACACTAATTAAAACACAGAAAATTAATGTCCATCTGTCACCGTATCCGTCCGGAATTTAATGTGGATCTTAACCACTTGTTCAAATGCGGCACAAAACCACACAGGCATAATGAGGAAAGATTTGTCCATCTTGGTACCACCTTGTTTTCAGACACTAGCCAGTCGACACCTCCCTCCCAGACAAAAGAGCTGGAGCCTGAGCGGAGCCATCTAGACAGGTCCTTTCTGCATGTCACTCTCTTCTCCCCAACACAGTCCTGGGGCCAGCAGCATGGAGCCAAGGACCCCAAGGCCTGAGCTTGGGCCCAGGTCCAGGGTTGAGCTATCTCAGGTGGAGGGTGCACACATGGACCAACTCAAATCCATTGGGTTTCTCGAGCTAAAATACAAAGGCGAACCACTGATTTGAATCCCTTTCTAGTTAAGTTAATGTGAATATTATCAATAAGATTTGAGTCCTCCAGACGTGTGCCTCATCACGCAGCATAGCTTTAATTGGGGAGTTGTGCATCGGGGTGCGGTCCTTCACCGACAGATCTGAGAGGCTGACCTGCTTCCTCTCTCAGTAAGCTCCCTTCACCTTTCTTGCCCCCCCTCCCCTCACCATGCTTGAGTAAAGGCCTTTACCAAGGAATGGGTATGGGTCCGCCTGTATAGACCCATCTGAGCATGTTCTGACCTGATCTATATCAGGAGAACCAGGATGATTACCCTCTCAACTTCTCTCCTGTCTCCTCTCTGCCTCCTACTAACCACCCTGCATCCTAACAGACACACTCTGTGGGACAACAGACACTATGCATCTATGAGTGAGCACCTAATACCAAACTGTTACCTTTCAATTGCTGAATTTGTACAAAAGCCACTGCAGTCAGACTGGTCAGTGTGTTGCCATTGTGCAGAATGCCTATTTGAAGGAATGGGATCGTACATGACAGAGAAAATATATTTCAATTGATCAGCTGTTATAACATAAAATGGTAAAACTACCTGTACTGGCCTGACAGGTGTCACTCATAGCAGCTTCGTCTGATTGTCCACTCACAGGCCACAGCATAAGCACAACAGCTCACTATGCCTTCTTTTGAGTCCTCCTGTTACGCAATGCTTGTTTCAGTATGAAGCAATGTTTGTATCGTCAATATTCTATCTAATGTGCATAGGGTTGTGGCCAAATCCATTTCAATGTATAATTTATGAAATTGAAATGGAATTGATCGGTAACCTTGTTTCTGCATCAGAGTGAGAGGAGGAGCGTTTGGAGGAGAGGGCATGGTGGCTGGTGTTAGTGTTTGGCCTGTGATAGGAGTACAAAGAGGACCCATGTTTCCAAATCCCAGGGCTCTAACTTGCCCCCCCACTCCCTGTCTGTCCTGTCAGGCTCCGGGGTGGACGACGCCGTGGGAGAGGTGTCCATCCATGTGGAGATTTTCACTCACCCCAACACCGGAGAGCACAAGGTCACAGTAAAAGGTATGATTTTGTGTTCAGCAAAGTTTACAGACAGAAGATGTATTTTATTTATTTATTTATTTTATTGATTTAACCTTTTTAAACAGGTTGTCCCATTGAGATAAAGCATCACTTTACTTAAGGGAGCCCTTGCCAAGAAAGCATCATCGAGACAAACATAAAAGTTGCAGACAGGCAATGAACAGAAACCAAAACATAATCAAAGTCACACAGTGGAGAGATATAGCGAAGGATATAGCGCCTTAATGAGTCTGCCACACAAAGTCGCCAAAAGAGCAGCTCTTTCTACTTTAAATAATTTCCATGAAGGAGGAGCTGATTACATGAAGGCACATTTTGCCTAATTCTTGTTCTCACCTTAGGGACAGATAACAAAAACAAATCCTGTGACCTAATTTTCTAGACATGTAAGAGCACAAATAATCAGGAAGCAGACACAGAGTGACTTAAAAGATAAAAATGTGCCAATGAATGAGTCTAAACTGGGCAGGGCGGCCCAAGCACATAAGGTACAATGATGAGTGAGAGCTTTACAGTGAGTAATAAACTTCATCGCTCCAATGTCTGAGGCACAAAACATTGGGAAGGGGAATACGAATGTATTACATTGCAATGATTAGGTACTGGCATAAAAGTGGCTGTGACCAGTTGCTTTTTAGCTGCCAAAGAGATTTATGACTTGGTCTTAAAATAAAATCCCAATTTCAGCTTCAATATCTTAGCAAGAAGCTGAATATGTGGCCTGAGGGAAAGCCAGTACTTTGTTGATTTGAATTTTCTCTCTCTCTCCTCCACACTTTCACACATTCTTGCCACATGAATCTCACTCTCTCTCACCCCTTTTTTCTCACTCGTTCTCCTTCCCACTCTCTTTCCTTTCATTTCCAACCTCTCTCTCTCTGTCAGTGGTGGCTGCCAATGACCTGAGGTGGCAGACGCAAGGGATATTCCGGCCGTTTGTGGAGGTCTATATTATTGGGCCGCACCTCAGTGACAAGAAGAGGAAATACGCCACCAAATCCAAGAACAACAGCTGGGCTCCCAAATACAACGAAACCTTCACTTTGTGAGTAGACATCCGAGCCTTGCCAGTAACGTATGTATTAAAATATGTGTGATTCTGTGATGACAACAAACAGTCATAATGGTGCTGATCATTGGTTTGGACACACCTGATTGAATGTACTATGTTTTTCATTATCTTAAAGCCATTTTGATCTAAAGGCTTATGCTTCAATGCTTGAAATATGTTTCTTAGACAAATATAAATAGTGAAGTTGATGCCTATGTATGAATTTCTTTCCAAAGCCTTTGCCTCTCCATCAAGGCAAAGGGCAGCTACTTTAAAGAATCTAAAATATAAGATAGTTTTGATTTGTGACTTTTTTGGTCACTGCATAACTCCAATTGTGTTGTTTCACAGTTTTGATGTCTTTACTGTTATTCTAAAATGTGGAAAATACTAAAAATAAAGAAAAATGTGGTGTGTCCAAACTTTTGACTGGTAGAGTTACAATATGGAGGTGCTCTGCCTCTATCAGAGTTTTTAAATCCATTAGCTGTGTTCCAAAGTCGGATTATTCTTGACCCGTCTCTCCTCTCCCTGCAGCACCCTGAGCAGCGAGGTGGGTCCTGAGTGCTACGAGCTCCAGGTGTGTGTGAAGGACTACTGCTTCGCCCGCGAGGATCGCACTGTGGGCATGGCCGTCATGCAGCTGAAGGACATGGCCTCCAGAGGCAGCGTCGCCTGCTGGCTGCCGCTGGGCAAGCGCATCCACATGGACGAGACGGGCCTCACCGTCCTGCGCATCCTCTCCCAGCGCAACAACGACGACGTGGCCAAGGAATTCGTCAAGCTCAAGTCTGACCAGCGCTCTGCAGAGGAGGGCCGCAGCTAAGAAGCAAAGAGAGGTGAAGCGGCCTGGCTGAAACTCGGCTCAGACGTCGCCACCCGCCGCCCTGGAGCTCTGCTGAGCCACCGCTAGCCACTGCCCCGATGTCCTAGTGTTGTAAAAGCACAGATAAAACAACAGTCACCACACATCCAGTACTGTAAATACATTCATTTCACTGAAAAGGACATCGTGCTAAACAAACATCACTCTAGTTGTCTTTAAAAGCACCAATGTCTTTATCGTTATAGATATTATCAATCATCCTAGACGCATAAATCTATTTGTTGACAAATCAGATGAACAATACATCTCTACATAGAGTTTAAATCATAGAGCGTATATCTACCTTCCTCTCAACCTCTCTCCGCAGAGGTCAGTCATGCCATTCCAAACTAGCATTTCACACACACACACACACACACACACACACACACACACACACACACACATATATACCTACATACCTTCTTTGACTGGTCAGGGTGTGAAACTTCTTGTAGCCTTTACTGTCTTGGGTTTTCTCTCGATTCCCTCTGCCTTTTTCTTTACCCCCCTACATTCCAGTTCGTCTTGTCCCTTCACTGGCCTGCATCCACCCAGAGAGGGGACCGGAAGTGCCAACAGATAACCACTGAAATATGCCAAGACCTGCCCTAAGCACAAGAGGACCAACTGTCCAACAGACCCACTGACAAAAAAGGGCTGCAAGGCCTCAAACATTCCAGTATGGGGGTGGGGTTACACACATTGGGAATAAAGCACTATTTACTTCTGATAGTTTTCAGATTATGGTTTAATTAAAAAGATTTACTTTCTGTTTCTTCCAAATTATATTTATATTTGAATAATTATATATATCTATATATATCATATATAAGATGTTTAGGACATATATAAGGTTATAACAGAGGACTATTAGGTGGAGGTATTGTACTTGAAAGATTGTCCCTGTCTGTCTTTTTGTCTTTGTGTCTACCCAGTAACAGAGCACACTGCCTGACACCCTTAATGCCTTTTGTCTTGTTGACCCTAGTATGTCTGTCTCCTATATAGTTTCTGTATAGAGAGATGAATCTGATGAGGACAAGCGTTCAAGCACTGATTCATCAAACCATATATGTGAGAAAGAGCATAACTGAGTGTGAATGTATGTGTGTGTGTGCACTTGGGTGTGTGTGTGGAGCCTGTACTGTATGAGTGTGTTTGTAAGATGTTCTAGTGTTGACCTCATGTAGCCGCCAGTGTTGCCTGTTACCTGCAAATGTAATCACAGAAAGCCATCACAAACAAAGAACATTACATATGGGAGGATGCTCATGTACTAAGTAGATTTTTCAGAATTTTCTAAGTGTCTTTTACTTGTGGGAGGATGTGAGCTATGTCTAATGAGGGTTATTTTCATCTTTGTCTTATTGTAACATTCCATGGCTAGCCAGGCCCACTGGTTGAGCGAGTGTGTGTGTGCATGTGAGGGTGTGTGTGCGTGTGTGTGTGTGCCTGATAGAGAGAGGTATTATTATACTATTGAGATCCGTCCAATAGTAGAAAAAAAAACAGCCACTTCCTCTCGTTAAAAACAACTAGCCAATCGAATCAATACCTCCCAGTACAGAGGTGATAGAAAAACCTCTAGAGACCCTATGTTGCCATAGTAACATCAATCTGTGTTAAAATGTCTACAGGGGTTACAAACCCACACGTCCCACAGCCCCCTCCAAGGTCTCTCTTTCCCCTTCATCCCAGGGAAAGCACAAATCCCAAATGTCCCACCACCCATGATCCCTAATGGTTCAGCTGATGCAGAAGGCAGAGAACAAAAGACCTCTCCTAAAGGGCTGCAGATCCAGACCGCACCTGGCCTGGCACTGTAAATTAAAGAGGGTCTACAGTATAGCCTGCTTACTGTAAGTAGTGTAGAGTATATGGAGATGTATAAGATTTAGAAGCACAGGGTCTTTGCTGAACCCATTATATCATATTTATACAATGGGGTTTTTGTTGGACAGTAGTTTCAAGGATCTGTATTAAATCCATGGTTACTTGGCTGTAAACAGTTACAGGAATGGCCGGCACTTCAGCTCAATGTGGCCTGACCTCCACCCTTTATTTCACTTGAAACTAGCCGTTTGGAATTTACTACTGGCTGTCCTAAGAAAAAAAAAAATCAATGTTATGGAAAGAAAATGATAGGATGACCGACTCCAGAAAAAGAGTCAAAGTTCTTGATTGACTGGAGGTTCTGCTCCATTCTTTTCTATTTCTATGTAGCTGCCCCTTTTTCAGTTGCCACTGAGAGCCTGCCCCCCAAAAGCACTTGACATGGTAGTAACTGAATATCTGAATTTTATAAACCCCCTATTCAACAAAGTGTAAGAACTGAACTCTATGCATCTAATCTATAACATTTATGTAGATCAAGTCGTTTTTGAAGCAGTCTTATAATGTTTACATTGTGGATTATTATTCTTATTATCAGCACAAGTGTTTGTCTGATATGTTGTAAATGCTGTCTCTATTGAAATGGGCCAAATATCACAGCTGTAGTAGAGCTGATTAGAGAATGAACTCGTGTTTGTACAGCTTTTCAGCATAGATGAAAACTGGAACAGAAAGATTGTTATTATTGGTCGTGGGCATTGTAAATAGCTCAGATGTACCAAACACTCGTCAGACTGTATGAAGTGAAGTTTGCTGCTCTTTTGTTGACTTGAATTGCGCTCTAGCTGACTGGGTGGTTGGGAATCGAGTGTATGGGTGCCCATCTGGACATGTAGCTCTTATTGAAAGATAGGCTACATCTGACTTTATCTAGGCCGTGTACACACCGGAGATGCACAGCTGATTTGTACAAACAATTAGTCTAACCGATATGTACAAAACTGATATCATTGTTAAACACTTATGCTTAAAGGAGCCAAATAAATAAAATGCCACTGACTTTTTAAACTGGTGTTATTTACCATCATACTGAGCATACAAAATAAAGCTAATTATCTAACTACACTAAAACTCAACGTAAAGAAGTTGTGTCACTCCATGGTGTGTACAGGGCCTTGCATCCTAAGGCCATAGCCTAAGAAGACTGTAGATCACAGACTTTAAGAATTAAGCCACATACAGGTACGCAACTGTCACATCGCTGGAAATGCCACAAAAGATCTTTATTTGTTGCTGTTGACAATGATACTTTAGTCGCAGGAATTCGTACTCCTTCAGAGGTTCAGTGTCTGTGTCGGGGTACTACTGGTCATGTACACAAGCTGGCATGTGGAACAGGGAGACACACACAAGTTTAGGACACAGATATAGAAGCACAATGAAAAGCACACAGACACAAGCAGACAGGCATGCATGTTCTGTCCAGCTGAACAGTCCACACAGACAGAAACATGCACATGGTCCTGTACTTTCAGAAACGGTGCATGATAGGAACAAAAAAAAAAAAAAAAGAAAGAAAAAAAACACCTTTCTTGTGCCAGCACGCATAATTATTTGATGTTATCTGCCAATTGTTGTCTTCTTTGATTTATTTTGATATTTCATTATTGTTTTCTATTTTTCAGAGGTTTGTGAATATATAAATATGTATTACTGATGATGTGTAGTGGTACAAAGTACTCGCATGAGAGAATTTTTTTATACACAAGATGTTTCTAATTTTTTGTTTTTTTTTATTCTGGTTGTTCTTATTGGGGGTTGAGGTTACTGGGACTGCAGTCTCACTGTGTTTCTGCTTCCAATAAAATATGAAACAAGCTCCTGTCTTGATTTTGCTCCTTATTTGTCACACACTACAGAGAAGTAGTTACACTTTTGCTATTGCTAAATACATAGTAGGCTATTTTTCATCTTATCCAAATCTGTTATGTTCTGTAATAAAATATTCTGTATTCCCTCTCTTCATGAATTAGTGCCATTGCTGTAACAAACTCATCAGTGAGGTACCAGAGATGTAAATGTTCAACAACATAACTTCTCACCTTCCAGAAGTCATGTGTCTATCTATATAATCAATCTATATAATCCACTGATAATTCATAAGTGAATTTACTCTACATATGCACTCTCTTTGAATTAACTAGCGGCTAACACACTGAAAAAAAATCAATTAAATTCTGGTAAGAGAGAAAAGAAATCCACTGTTTCACTTGGACGTCCTGTAAATTTCCAAATACTAAATTCTCTGTAGCTTGGGGATTTAAAATGTTGAAACTCTAGACTAGCTACTGTACATTTGCTCCAAATAATCCTAAGTGAAGGCACTGTGCATTATCGGTCTGCCTGCCTTTAGGCTCTGCGTAGAAAGGAGATCTTGAGGGAGTCTGGGATGTCTAACTGGTCGGCCTGCAGGACGGGCGGAGGCAGGTAGGGGAATGTGACAGGAAACACTCGCCTCACGTCCATCAGCAGCTGTGGAGGCGGACCGTCAGAACGGCCCTTGAGAAGCCCCTAGGAGAGCGAAGACAGAGACGGTTATATAGAGACACATGCATTCAATTTCATAAACAAACTCACAAACCTTACTGGTGTAGCCAGTACCTGGACAGAGCGGATGAAATTCAGTGTGACTCTTTCTTCGAGGTCACCGTGAGGAGTGTAAAGGGTCAAAATCTTCACAATCTGTGGAATAAAATGACAGACCAACAGACAGTTAAAGAGACAGACATTGAGCCTTGTACACACTGGAGATGCACAACTCATTTTTCTGCAGTAGACAGAGAGACCCACCTGCTGGCTGGACAGGGCAGTGCAGGTCTGAACGAGGGCCTGTGCATCGGCCTCCGTCTTTTTCCCCACCTGCAGCAGCTGAGCTGCCTGGATGAGTGGCTCCAGTGTGGCCACAGCTCCCCCTGCCTGCAGGCCGCGGCTACGCAGCCACTCCTCCAGCAGGCTCACATTGTATCTTGGGGAGAAAGAGAGGCTGATTAGGAGAATGACGCTATGTGTGTGCATATATCAGCCTGATCTCAAATTCGTAGTTATAATTCTGAAAAGTATTGCATCCTAATTTCATATGATATTCTACAGACTGAGTGACAGAGGATGTGGGGCTCAAGTGGCTGAAACAGGCAGTAGTTTCACATTGAAATACCATAGTGGAAAGTAAGGGAGTGGGGATCGAGGTGGTGAATGGGTGTATACATTTGCCTTAAACTCCTGCTACCCAGGTTTAATTCACAGTGCTTGCAAAGAAGTTTTCTGCTGAGAGTGAATTTTTCATTTTCAGCAAAAGTTTTTCTTATTTAACCATGGCCAAAACCTTACCATAACCTTAAATAAGTTGTTTTTGTGGCCTAACCATGACCAAAGTTTTAATTGTCTAACCTTCACCAAAGTTGAACTGATCAGTTCATGACTAGGTATAGTACGAATCAGGCTAGCTATAAATCGGTATAGTACAAATCAAAGTTGCATAACTTTTTGTAAGGTATCATACAAACGGTTGTATGAGAACACGCTGCATATGTATATATATTTATCTGTGTATGTGTGTCTACCGTATTTGCAGGCCGCGGTTCCAGCAGCACATGTCTTTCCTCAGCAGCAGGCTGTTGAGTGTGGAGGCGGAGATGAGGTAGGTGAGCTGGTGAAAGGCCTGCTCCATCAGCGCTGGGGGCAGAGCCTGATGGGACAGGGCAGTATGAAGGGCCCCCAGCTCCCTCAGCACTGAGGCCATGGTGGGAGCATCGCCTCCCACAATCCTGGGGTCTGAGCCAGCTCGCTTCCTAGACCCTCCCAGCTTAACACCAGACAAACCCGGGATGGTCTCGCTCTCCAATACGGCAGGGACTGGAGGAGAGGAGAAAGAGAGGCAGGGGGGTGTGAGACCAGAGGAGCAGTGGAGGGGAGTGAGGAGTCATCAGCAGCAGCATCAACAGCATCTTCTTCGTCATTGTGGTACCTATGACGTTCTGTAGATGTGACTCAGTGATGGAGAGGAGCTGCTGATAGGCCTGGATGCAGAAGTCACTGAGGGCGCGGCTCAAGTCACTCAGGTCACAGGTCAAAAGAACCAGTTCCTCTGAATCCAGTGTCGCAGCCTGAAAGGAATCAATCACAGTGATCCATGAATGCTCCCCAACTACTCTTCAATAAGTTTAGATTCTATTCAATCCATTCATTTGTAGACTGTTCTGTTCCTGTATTTGTTTTTATAGTAGTCTGTCTGAAACCATTTGTTTTTATCTGTGCTGCTGCCGATCTTGGCCAGGTCTCCCTTGAGAAAGAGGTTTTTAATCTCAATGGGACTTCCTGGTTAAATAAAAAAAATAAAATAAAAATTAGCTGGCCCAGGAGCCCGCAGATATTTTGGCCTGTGTACACGATTAGGGAAAAGTCTTGAGAGTATTATCTATGAGTCAGGCCCGGCTTTCTTAGCATTATGATCATTTTTATCCATTGCCATTTCTAAGAACTAAGATGCTCTAAACAATAAGATGCAAATAATAAATGAATGTTTCTCCTACCTGTTTTGGGGAGTGCTGGGTCAACAGGTCATGCAACAGACAAGCGTTCTTCAGCCACAGAGCCGTCATGCCTACATCGTTACTATGTTTCTGCGTGGAAAGATAAGACAAGAAAAAGGATATGTCATCACTTGGAGATCAATGCTCGTGTGGGAAAAAATATTTCAATGTGGTTATGTGTGTGTGTGTGTGTGTGTGTGTGTGTACGGTATGTCTATGTGAAATATGTCTGATAACTGTTTGGGCTTTTTATGGTTTGCTTCTTCGAACTTAGGAGCCAGACTGTTGGGGTGAGACACATACATAGGACAAAGCAATCAGTGCCAAAATGTTTAGACAATCATAGGAGTGTTTCAAAGTCAACTGTATATTCCTTTCTGTAAGTGACAGCCTACCTGACACGATCTGAACTGCCCTGATGCGTTAAACCCCAACCATCTGTTACTTCAAGCAGGTTATAGACTGAGGTTACCTTCAGTGCTCCTTTCATTGCGGTGACAGTCGCACTACAGAGTGAGCGAGCTCGAGTTCGGTCTCCGCTGCAGTCAGCCTGCCGCACACACAAGAACGTCACACTGGCAGCCAGACCAGGAGGCAGAGACAGGGCGCTGTCGACACGAACGTCTGAACCACATACAGAGGGAGAGGCAAAGGGACAGTGAGCAAGGCCAGGTTATATTCACCAGCTAGTTTAGAGTTACCTGTTGTAAAAGTGTATTCTTGTGAGTCAGTCATATTCAGAGGCGCTGCTAGAAATTCTGGGTCACCTGACAAGATGTGGCAGTGGGCCCACCAGCACATAGAGATGTTGAAGAAGCATTCAAAAAAGCCGTAGTGGCCATGTTGGGAGACCACCATGTAATTCCAGCACAACTGCCTAGTCTGACTTGCTGCTTGTCAATACTGCAAACACCGCGGTCAGCTTCTGTTGTGTGGTTATATGCCTATAACGTGATTTCCCTAAACTTTTATTACAATTACTTTTTTTTGCTTAACACTAATCAGATAACACTTTCTTATGTTAAACAGTGTGAAAGGCAAACTGAAATGGGTGCCATAAAATCCCTTGTATTGACCCCTATAGAGTGAAGTTTTTCATCAGTGGGCCTTTATAAAGATGAGGTGCTGGTTTTCTTCCAACAGGGCATAGGCTATGTTTACTATGGTATTTAGGACCTATTACATAGTACAGTATTATCTGTCTGAATGGCTCTCTCTTGTTTGAAATGATTGCCTCTTTTCCCCTCATTAACGCTGCCCCTGATCATACTAAACTGTACCATTATTGACAATGTACAGGAGATGGGTATTGATTTGAGTAAATTTGACTAGTTCCCACCATGACCCTGATGTAAGTTACTTTTCTGTGTCTTTCCATATCTAAGTCTGAGTGCTTCCATGATCTAAAAATTCAAGTGTATCCTTCCTGGTTTGTTAATGTTGTTCTAAATGGGTAAATAGTTTCAAATACAGCTGCTGTGGAGAAAAACATCTGAAAACCACTGATCCATCTAATGCAATGAATATGTCAAACAAGTTGAAAAATATATTCTGGTATATTCCTGTAAAGTGATTCATTTGTAAAAGTCCCTGATACTCCCATACATCCCCAGGGCATTTGATAGTTTTTCTTTCATTGTTTGGAAAACACTTGATATTCCAGGAATTGCATGCAGTGGGAACGCTGGTAGAAGAGAGATAGATAAAGATGACTAAGGCAGCGGGGGAACAATCTCACCAGTGATAAGGTTCTTGATGAGCTTGGCCTCGTCTCTCTTCCTACACTCCAGCAACCCGGTGACTGTCACTGGTTTAGGTTGGGACAGACCGGAGCCGTCTGGGGTCAAAGCCGATGATGGTAGGACTGGACAGGGACAACACCACAACACAACAGCAGAGCAAAGACAAGACTACACAGATGTAAGAGAGTAAATATTCAACTGTAAGTTTGGTACTTTATATGCTGTATTCCCAGATGAAAGCAAAGGCCACAATGCATCTGAGTTTACACATTTTTAACCCATTGAGTGAAAAAGCCCATGGATTAAAGGCACTTTTAACTTTTTTTCTTTTTGAACTGTTGATCTAATGATGATATTTCTCTCATAATTAGTGTTTATTCAAACTGTTCTCAAGTTTTTCAATTATTATTTCCAGGAGTAAAATATGAGGGCACGGTACCAATGTAGGCACATACCGTTACTGTCAGGTGAAAACCTTGTAGCTTCAAAATGTCAACTTTTCAGGGGCTGAGAAAAACAGCCTTCTTTAGGCTTATTGAAAGTGGTTTCTCAACCTATAGAGAACCATGCAGTGCTTCAAGTGAAGCACTGCAGTTAAAACATGAAAATCACCAATATTGGAGTTATGAGGTATTCACATGACAACAGTGGTGCTGGAGAGGGGCTATATAGAATGGACTGCCTCCACACTGAACTCTATATCATAACGAGTCATATTTCACCTGCTTGAGCCAGGAGTCGTCTGAGTGTGACCGTGTTTCTGAGTTCCTTCTGCTCCCTCCTCAGTCTCACACACTCCTGCTCTCTAGCTTCTAGTAGCTCCAGCAGCTCCTGCATACAGATACACACACATTTGCATTTTACATTTCTGGCATTTAGCTAACACTCTCAACCTGAGTGACTTATAATGAGTGCAACAGTAGAGAAAGCTTCAATTCATAAATAACCCACATTAGAAGCAGCCAGTCGACAAGAGTTAGAGCAATAGTGCGCTGGTAGTATTACTATGACCCTATACCGATCATGTGAGAAAGAAGTGCTGGGAAAATAATACTAATAATAACCTTTCTTTCTATAGCACCTTTCATACACAACATGCAGCTGTGAAGAAAAAATAAAATAAGAGCTACATAGAGAAAGGTAGGAAGGGATTTTGTGGGGGATGAGAGCACATTAGATTGTGTAGAGGAGGAAGATGTGGGAGAGGGGATATGATTCAGCGGGGAGAGGATGATTGAGGTCATAAATCCCCCCCCCCCCACCCTCCCGCCCTCATCCGCACTAATGACTGAACTCCTGATTATGTATATATACAGAATATATATGTAAGAATACACATTTATCATTATTATTATTTGCATTTTTGCACTGTCTCCATAGTCTCTATATTATGTACACTATTGTTTTATCTTAGTACCGCTTCTTTTTTATTATCTTACACACACACACACACATGCACACACACAAACATGGCATCATAATCACACACAGATAGGGAGCAAAAACTGTTGAAGCAGAGACCATTAGGGCTCGATCACTGTCCTAAAAAATCCTTCATCCATAGTCTTGTCATCAGTATCACTCAGACTGCATCACAGATGACTGACATATCAAGTCCATACCTGCTGCTGTGCAGCAGAGGACGGATCAGAGATCGTTCTACCAAGCTGGCACCTCAGAGCCTCCAGATCATCTTCCCACTGACTGCGCTGGCTCCGCAGCTGGCTCTCCAGAAACCTGACAGACACAGAGGGAGAGACAAAACAGGATGGAGGAAAAGGACTCAGAATGAATCATCTCAATACAAATCAAAGCTGTTGCACAAAATCAATGGGTAGCTAGATATAAATCTGGTGGGAATTAGTGAGTGAATAGTGATAGACTGACTTGTTGGCCACTCGTACAGCATCGTAGGCATGTGCCAGGTCCTCTCCTCTCATCCTCACTGCCGGGTCTTTGGCCACGTCCATCCTCTCCATCAATGGCTCCTATAAGTGCAAAAATAAACACAATGTGTTCGCTTCCAGTTCGGTTCCAGTTGCGCACTTAGGCAGTGTTTTTCTGTGGTCTTCTGAGTTTTCATTACAAATCAAAGAAGATCAAAGAACAATACTATCACAACATGATATTATATTGCCTGACCTGGCTAAAGGAAAAAAAAGCCAATTAAGCATCTACAATTATGAGGGGAAAAACTTAGACGTTTAATATAGGTAAGGGAGCATGACTATCGATCTTTTGATGTCAGATGTTGCGATATTCCCCTTTGAGCTTTGTTTTCCTACATGTGATCCTACATTCTCTCACCATGGGCGTCTCGCAGCCCCAGACTGAGACTCTCCTCTCCAGGGTGGGAGAAGTCACACTGACCCTGCGGACCTCCTCTGGGGAAGGGAAGACTGGGGGGACGGAGAAGGATGGTGAAGTGGAGGAGGGAGAGAGGGGCTCGAAGCTCAGGCTCTGAGCGGAGTCAGTCCGTCTGTGGCCCTTGGTGCGCTGTCGTGGGAAAAGAAAACTTTGAGCAACCACGATGAGTGCTTGATGCAGTGTGAGTCAGCATAGAAGAATGGATATAATAGTCATAGGACACTGTGGAGATCAGAAAAATTATAATTTTGTAAGCACTAAAGAATGGGGTTACTCCTTGTGTGTGTGTGTGTGTGTGTGTGTGTGTGTGTGTGTGTGTGTGTGTGTGTATGTGTGTGTGTGTGTATGTGTGCGTGTGTAAGTGGGCAAATGCATGTACCTCAGTGAGCAGACTCATCTCCCTCAGGTTGTCGTATCTCTGCTCCAGTCTGGTGAACTCTCTCAGCAGACCTTGATACTTTCTCCTCTCCTCATCCAGTTCCGCCCTCAGAGCTGCACCTGCCTGGGACACGGCCTGACGGACACACTCTGCACACACACACACACACACACACACACACACACACACACATGCACGCACACACACACACACACATATATACAGATGGATAGAGGTAGAGAGAGAAAGAAGAAGAGATAAGGTGTGTGCAATAGAGAGGCAGAGAGAAAGAGAAATAAAGGGTCACCTATGAATGAAAGTTATAGAAAAAGTAGAAGACTGAAGGCTCTATGATGCTGACAAAAAGAAAACCTACCCTCCTGTGCTTTTTCTTGTTCAAGCAAGCGAGCAGAGAAATCCTCTTTCTCTTTCCCCAAACTGTCCCGTTCTTGCTGCAGGGCTTGCATCTCCTTTATCAAGGATGAAGAGTAAGAGGAAAAAAGGAGAAGAAGAAAGATAGTGAAAAACCACTCTACCCTAAAAATCTGTAAAAATAGTACTTGGCAAGAACAGTTGTAATGATCACACAGACAAACACCTGCACAGCTTGAGAGGTGCAAAGCTATTCTTGGGTTCCTAGGCCCACCTGTGTTAGTCGAAGGATCTCCTGGGTGGCTTTCTCCTCGGCTCTCCTCCTCTCCTCCACCTCCTTCTCGCTGACGACGGGGCCGGGCGGGGGCCGCTCCTGTTTCTGGCTCTCTAGTTTCTGCAGCGCCCCTCTCAAGGCCTCCAGCTCAGCACTGGAGGCCTCCCGCTCCGCAGAGAGGGTCTCTCTCAGAGCAGCACTCTCCCTGGCCTGGATGCACACACACACATTGTTACTGTACAGACACACTATGGTTGGTGGTTGGTGAACTCATCAATTCCAATTCAGCTGAGGAATTGGAATTTGATAAAAAACCTACAGGAAACAGAATTGGAATTAAATTGGAATTTCAGGAAGTTGAATTTAATTCAATTAAATTCAAGTACATGAAATTCCATGTTTTTTTGTTTTTTCTTATATACATACATATCTGAGATGAAACATAGTATTATACTGTATATTATCAATACTAAATATCATAAAATGTTAAAGGTACCTTTCAGGTGGTATTTCATGCATAACATGTAATTGTAATACAGCATGATTGAATGTATCTTTTATTTGATTCATAATCTTTGATTTATAATGTTTAGCAAGTCAAGACAACCTCTCTTAGAAGTGGAGTTTCATGGAATTTAATGGAATTTAATTCTGTTTCCTGACATTCCAATTCAATTCACATTCTGCTTCCTTAGAGCTGGGTAACATTCCAATTCCAACTCCAGGAATTAAATTGGAATTTACCATGCATTCTCA
Source organism: Centroberyx affinis (assembly GCF_046629955.1). NCBI lineage: Eukaryota > Metazoa > Chordata > Actinopteri > Beryciformes > Berycidae > Centroberyx > Centroberyx affinis. The sequence goes on along the minus strand of NW_027280485.1, from coordinate 126,496 downwards.
ATTCAATACATGAATAGCCCCAACCCTGATACACACATTTATACGATTAAATGACTTGTTCAGACATTTTTAGCATTGTAGGCCTTAAATAAGAAGTTACAAGGCCCACCACAAGATTAAACCCCTCCTCCTCAATTCTTCACCCACCTGCTGGTCGGCTCTCAGCTGCAGCTGCATCAGTTTGACCTCCATGCCCTTGTTGAGCTCTCTGAATCTCTCCACTGAGCGAGCCTCGGCCTTCAGTTTCAGCAGCTCTCTCCTGGCAGCTCTGCGCCGCACGCAACACTGCATGAACACCACCGCCTCTTTCACACACCTGTACGCCCGCCTCGCCAGCCAGCCACGCACTGTTGCCTGCAGTAAAACAGCCGCCCGCTCCGCCACTACCTGAGGAAGGGGAATATCGTTTCAAATTTGAGATGAGCTTGATTTAACTTACCTGATGTTTAAACAAGCTCAAAGGTGGACACATCACCCAAACTAAGTACTCATGATTGACTTCTCATTTGAACAGGTCTGTTTGACAAGGAGGTAGATCAATTTGAAGTAATAACAGATAAAGTATGAAATAGGTAACAATAAAACAAGACCAGATAATAGATCAAGTGTGTAAAGATATTTTTAAAGAGGTTTTGAAGCAGATGGAGTTGGTTGAGTCCATTATTGACTGCTGACCAGTCTATGCCTGCGGCGTGCCAGTGTGCCCCTAGTGAAGGCCTGGATGGTGACGGTGGCCTGGCGGATCATGAGGAACAGCTGTCTGACCACCACCATGCGATAGGTCTTCTGGATTACCAAGGCTGCCTTGGTGTAGCGCAGGGTCAGGGCCAGCCTGTTGCAAAGAGACAAGAAGCAAGACAGAATTTAAGTGCAGAATATTATGTTTTGGGTAGATTGGCCCAATTGGTCAACTTGGCCACTAATTGATGAGAGAACAGACACCAAAACATCATCCATGTGTCGTTCAGCCTGGTGCTCCATGCTAACTCTTTAGCATAGCAGAACAATGGTGGGTGACTAGCATTATCTCAAAAGTGAAAAAATTTGAACTTGCTGCTGTGATAATTGATAAGTGATAAGTGGTAATCTTAAATGATATTCGTCTAAGTCTGACAGTTTTGTTGCTGCACAGCTAAAAATCATTGCACATGGCATCAATACATGGCTGCTCAAATTAACTAGTACCAAAAGTAAACCTGGCTACATCAGCTATACTGAATTAATGATAAATCACTTTTTTATGAATTCATGAAAGTACAGGCCATGTCATAAAAAACACTACTAACGTTTTATTACTGAAAGGTCACTCCTTTTACTTTGTAATGCCTACTATCACTCGACACAGTGTTAGCATGGAGCACAGGAGAGAACAATCTACCAGGGACACATGGATGACTTTAGTTCTCCTGTTCTCCTTAACGGGTAAATTGACTGAGCCAATCTCCCAAAAACCTGCCGTATTCCTTAAACGATGGTGCAATAGTGTGATATTATACAAGGAATAATACATATTGTGTACCAGAAAATACTCAGTGTCTCTCTCTCTGCCTCACACACACACACACACAAATCTCTCTCTCCATGCTCACCGTCTGGCCAGAGCTCCTCTGCAGTATCTCTGTATGGTGACAGTTGCCCAGCGGATCCTGGTGTATCTGATCCGTGCCAGCCATCCTCTGACCGAGCTCTGGATGATCACTCCGGCCACACGCAGCCTCTCGGCCCTCAGCCTCTCCAGCAGAGCCACCTGGCCAGCCCGGAAAAACACTTTGGTCTTTCCAAAGCAGTACTGCTCCGGGTCGGGGATGAGCCTCAGGCAGGGCCCCGGCGGCACGAGGCCTGGGCCCGCTCCTCGCTCTGAGGCCCTCGAAGCAGAACACGATACCGGCTGAAGAACTCCTCGTACGTCCATCTGGCAACAAGATTTAGTACAGAAATCCTTGAGAAAACAGCTTCATGTTTTAGCATATTATGTGTACTAAAATCAACTTTATTCTTTGGCTTTAAAGGTAAAATAAAGATCAAGGTGCTTTTGGGAAACAGGACTCTAGTCTACGTGTTTCTATTATCCTTGACATAGAAGAGAGGTATAGCACTGAATGCAGCTGCAGATATTCTTACATGATTTTCTAACAAAACAGGACTGACACCTGATACTCAGTGCTGGTATTGTATAAGAGTTTTGTAGAGAGTAAGAAGAATGTCTATGAAGGACCCTGGATGGATAGCCTGCAGCACTGATACGAATGGTCTCCAAAACCCCAGCTCTCAGCTGCTGGACTGCTCTCTTAGGGTCAAACCTAACAAGGAAAGGCTGTTATAGACTGCTTACTGCACACAGCAGCATTCAGCACAAATGATACAAAAATCGAATAATGCGTATATGCATATTTTATTCTGTCAAGAGCAAGCAAATATAGACAGAGCCTGACTTACAGAAAAGGCTCTTTGAGGTCGTTGGGTTTGATACAGCGAACATAGTGAGGAGTGGTGCTGTTGAGAGTGTTCATCAGCAGCTGTAAGGACTGACGGAACTACAGGCACAAATACAGTACACAAAACAAAAAAAACAATCAATACAAAGCTTACTGTTGAAGATAACTCTCTGCTAAGACCAGAAGACACAAAGATGTACCAAAAATGAATAGGAATGAACTGAATTGTCATTAAAAGAATGACAGACAGTGGTAACAATCTGTACACCAGGTGTTAGTGTTCTGCTCAGTCTACAGTAAACATGAGCAGCCAGCTCACCTGGAAGCCCACAGTCAGTTTATGTTCTCTGTGGGCTCTCTTCCCTGAGCGAATGTTTCCATTGGCCAGAGAGGACACACTCCCCGACAGGGCCGCACTGCTTCCTGTAGGCTCCTGTTGGAACAACTCAGCCACTAGCTCAGACTGACACACACACACACACACACACACACAAGTGCAAGTGTGCACACACAGACACAGAACAGAGAAAAAAGAAAAAGTGAGTGATTCCTTCCTCACACAGAACTGAACTGAACTGAACTTATGAGATATGATAAATAACACATAACCACCTGACTTGCTCTCAGAATATTAATGGGCTCCTCAAAGACTGTATCTCGATTCTTGTCTAAAAAGCCACCGCATTCATATTGCACCTGATGTGAAGAATGAAAAAAAATCGGTTAATACAAATACAGCCATACTTGGAGAATTACGAATTACCGTACTAGACATTTTAATTCAATAACTTTATTGTGCCAGGTGGGAAATTTGTTGTGCAGCCAAGTATAAAAAACACAAATCACATACACGTCTGTATAGAAGACACAGCATAGACTACCACGACCACAAAAATAACTTACTAATGGTCACTATCTCTGTGAATATAGAAAATTTATAGCAATAAAAGAGGACTTAGTCGTGTTTAGTTTTAGGCTTGGAGTTCTAAATCGTCTGACTTAGGGCAGTAAATCAAACTCTAAATAAAGAGGATGATCACAGCAGTTCAGAATGCTGTTGGCTTTGCTAGTAACGGATTATAAATTTGAAAAGATACTCATACTCAAACTTTCTTGACATGGTTTCTAGTCTTATTCAGGCACCTCACTGGAGAACAATAACATACAGAGGATGGTCAGTGGAGAGCAGGCCACACACAGATTCACCTCAGTTCTTATCCAGTCTTCCTCTGTGGTGTTTAGAGCAGCAGTATGTTGACTCACCGTATCAGCAAAGTGCAGTATGATGAAGGCGCTGTTGGACATGCGAGGTTTACGGAAGTGAGGGTGCGGCTTGGCACTCTGGTGCTGGTCGTACAGCTTCCTTGCCCAGCTCTCATCTGAGCCTTTAGGCATCTGACCAGTCATACATACAAAGGTCAAAGAGACTGATGTTTGGTTGAGCATTAGCAAACCCATGAATTTCAGAAGGACTTCAGATTTCTGTGCTACTCAAAAGATCAAGTTATTAAAAAGAACAGCATATATTTCTACAGTTAGTTTACATTAGTACATTAATATAGTTACATTACTTTTAAACATTTGTGACTGAAACATTTTGTCTTGCAATAGAGAGGATACAGATCAATTTCCTGTCAGATATAGCCTATTTGAACACCACATACAAAACAAACCATAGCAACTATGGAGGCATTTAAATTTTTAGGAGAGACAGATAAAAAGAAGACAGAGAGAGAAAGAGAGCGAGAGAAGAAAGCGAGAGAGAGACAGTGCGACCGACCCTGCACTCCTCATCTAACAGATCAAGCAGGCCCAGCTGTCCCTCTATAAGAGTGATGCACTGCTGATTGTCACTGAACTCGATCCTGCTCCAGGCCAGCTCCTCCCGCACATACTCCTCCTGCTCCAACTGGAACACATGCTGCAGACGACAGACAGGAGGGGAGACAACCAAGTCATAACTCAAAAAAAAAACAAAAAAAACATCAAGATCAGGAGAAAAAATCAGACCAATCCCAAAGCAAACTAGAAAAATATTTGACCCTGAACAGACAGTTCGAGATGGCAGACTACCTGACCATCGTGACTGATGAAAAACTGAGAAAATTCTTGACAAAATACAGGCTGAGCGAGCCCAGCTTGGCCATAGAAACAGACCGTCACACAGGGAGGACAGTCTGTGCTTGTTCTGCTCCCAAAGACAGGGGGAGACAGAGCAGCACTACCTCCTGCATATAAGAGAAACCTATTTTCCTAAATTCAAAACAATATGTAGTAATTTTAATCACATTTTTCCAAATAAATATTACAACAGATTCTTGGAGAAAAAAAGAGTGTGCCACGCAAAATATGTTTTAACCTGTCACAATTATTGACAGGAGGAACATTAACAGTGAAAACAAATATGCTTATCACATGTTCTATAAATGTGTATATTGATTTACTGATTGATTAATATGATATTATTGAACCATTTGTTGCTGTTAATGTGACATCATCATGGTTGCTGACTGATTCTGTTCATAATCTGTTATTTGTTGCTTGTGCTCTGGCGATAAGTACTTCATGCCAATAAACCAACATGGATTGAATGGAATGGAATTGAATGGAATTGAATGGAATGGAATTGAATTGAATTGAATTGAATTGGAGTTACTGCAGTGGAGACAGGGTTGATTTCACAGGGTTGACTGTGATAGACTCTGACACTGATATGGCCATTGGCACATACGAGTACACTGACATTGGCTCCGGGTCATGCATGTGCACACACATGCACATACACATACACACATACACAAATACAGAGGGGCAGAGAGAAATTACTTGTCTGTCACATGACTTACCCTGTTGAATTGCTGTTGCAGTTTTTCATTTGCATAATTTATACAGAACTGCTCAAAACTGTTTCTGTCAAAGGTCTCAAACCTGCAAGATAGAGGGAAGCCTAGTCAGTTCAACTCAAACAAACAACAAATTACCTTTTATCCAGTGCCACCAAACAAACTCACTCACTCACCCATAGATATCCAGCACCCCTATGAAGGATTTGGGCTGCCCTCTCTGGGAGCGCAGGGCTGAGTTGAGCCTCTGGACAGTCCAGGTGAACAGCTGGCCATAGATGTGTTTAGCCAGCGCGTCCCTGGCCTCCACGGCCTGCTGACCGGACATGGGTTTGACCAGCATCTCTCCCCCTACTGCCAGCCTGCGGTGGCACAGCCAGTGGGCCATCTGGGAGCCTTCGACTCCTAACAGCTTGGAGAAGACAGCCAGAGAGCGGTCCTCTCCCTGGGAAAAGACACGGGACTTAGGCACATACAGTATATGCACTAATAGAGAAATATGAAGAAAGTTATACAAAAAATTCTTACATCAATATAGCTGCGATCACCACCTCTCCCACTGGCTTGGATGTTGACGTTCCCCAGGTGCAGAACAGCCGCCAGGATCCTGAAGAGCTCCATCTGCTGCTCAGGTTGCACACCTGCAGATTCAACATACGAATTGTCGGCTTTATTTTAATGATTTCAGGCCATTATGAAATTGACCTCAAACAGAATGACTGTGCGTGTGTGTGTGTGTGCATGAATGGTAATACTATACCCAGAATGGAGAAAGCATTGCGAGTGCGCTCCAGGTCCACCAAATCATCAGTACCAGGTATCTGCATCTCTCCTCCCTGGTTGGTATAGCGGAAACGCTCAGGTGCATCTGGAGGACAAACACAAAACACACCCAGTCATGATGTAAGCAAATGTCCCAAATGAGACAACATTCCCCCAAAATGCACCATCACAATCTATGGACGTTGTGGACATGGAAACTTTTGGGACAAGATGAAGGAGTGGTCTGTGGTGGAGTCTCACCCAGTTTGAGGGTCCTCATTTCAGGCAGCTCTCTAGAGGCACACAGCTGGTAGAAGATATGATAGTTTCTCTCTGCCGATGCCTGACATACACAAATATACAGTATATACCACATTCATGGACAGATGCATTACTTAAATACATGACCTTTACATTACCATTTCAGTACCATTTCAGCTTTAATCAAATGAGAGATTGTTATGTGAAAAAAATCTCTTAGGATGAAATGTGTTTGAATAATTTTTTGGTCCAGGCTCTATTTTTACAGCAGTGCAGGTGAGCTCACCTGGAAGACGACCCTTGACTTCTCCAACAGATATGTCCTCATGTTTGCCCCGATGATGTCGCCCTTCCTGCCAAAGCCTATCTCGATGTACTTCCCGAAACGACTGCTGTTGTCATTTCGAGTGGTTTTGGCATTCCCGATGGACTGCGGACAAGAACCCAGTGTTTTCTTTTTGAACATCTCAATAGTCACCTCCTAAGTGAGAGATAAATGATTCTTCCTAACTAACACATCCATCCATCGCGCCATCTGCCCATTCATTTATTCCCCCATCCATCCATCCACCCATCCATCACCTCCATGATAGGATTGGAGGCCAGAACCCGCTCCTCCACGCTGGTCTGCTGTGCGGCTCCTCCCACCACAGCAAAGTATCGCATGGTGAATTTGGCTGAGACCGTTTTCCCCGAGCCAGACTCCCCACTGATGATGATGGACTGGTTTTTCTCCTCCCTGTACAGACGGATACTGTGACTACCAGCACTAGTTCTGTTTGAGTTGTTTTACATCATGAACGTCAAACACCACATGGTGAAGACATGCTGTGACTATCCTTCACAGTACACCATTAGCCAGGGGGAGTGGGAAATTTTTCATTTTATGTTGTTGTAGGTGTGACCCCCCAGCCTCTGACCCCTAAGCCCTGACCTGGTCATGGTGCGGTAGGCCTCCTCGGCCACAGAGAAGATGTGAGGCTCCATGTCGGCCATGTCCTGACCGCTGTAAGCATCTATCACCTCCTCTCCATATATGGGTAGCTCATCATAGGGATTGATGGCCACTAACACAATACCTGGAGGGACAGGGAGAGGAAGTGACCTCAGTGGGAGAATAAGGATGCTGATAGGACATCATTTTAAGAAAGAAAGATCCAAAGAAACTACATAATTTGTTATAACTACACCTAGTTTTGACTGTACCCAATATACATATAAAATATCCCTTAAAATAAAAACATTGGAATATCCCCTGAAATAACGTTAGCATTCCCAATGCAAATCTAATTACAAATCTAAATAGATTTGTATCATCTTAATAGTGGATAATATGTAACTACATCTTTATGAAGAACCAATTTTATATAGTCCGGCAGTAAAGGAGTTGCTCCTGTGAACCTTAAACCTGCTGTAATAAAGATGGGACTATGAGCTATAATCATGAAGACAGAAGCTGTTTGCCAACCGAAATCTCTACAATCACAACCTTCTGTCCCTCAGGCTTGCCAACTTTTGGTTTGACAATCTTCCCTGTCTTAAGATTTTTTTTTCACTCTCCCCGTCTCATCCTGTTTCTCTCATCGCATCCCTCTCCACCCGTCCGCTCACCACAGTAGGTGTAGATACTGCTGTAGTCCAGGAATCGGACCCGGAGGTTGTGCAAGACGGCCGGCTCATGGAGGAAGCTGAGCGCGGTGAGATCGTTCTCCCCCTCCAGGATGTCCGGGTTCCCCAGGGGAGGGAGGTCAGAGGGAGATGCCACTGGGAACTGTACCTGCTGCCAGTGGAGAGGGGAGTTTTATAGTGTTTTATAAAGATGGAAGGAGGACGATGGAGCTTGGCATGATGCTTGAGCATTTGCATTGATTTTTAGATGACAGAATAACTGTCTTCCAAAATGTGTGTCTCACCCTGCCATCAGAGAGCTGTAGCAGTACGTGTTTTTCTCCAGGGTTGTAGTCCTGAAGCAGCTGGGCCGAAACCCAGACTGCATCTGGGTCTGGAATCCACACACTCGCTCCCTAGCAAAGGAACACACTGCTTCAGGTATGTCAAAATAGTGTGTGTAAAAGTGAGATTGAATGAGAAAGAGACAGGGATGGAGAGACAGGGAGAGGGAAAGAGAGAAAGACAGCGAGGAGAACGGATTCAGCTTCCATCGGACCCAGCTGGAGTCCATGACAGGAGAGCATTACATAACGTTTTATTTTCTGTTTGTCACTGTACACTTCCAATGTTACACTTCCTGGCCCCACCCAGACAAGACATTTGTCTCCCATCAGCATAAAAGGCTCCTAAACAGCGTTAAAAATTAACACTGGTCATCCTCCTGTAACTTCCCTTGTATGGATTAGCTATTACCCACCAGCTTCATGAGGTTTTTTTTAAAAAAAAGTCTAACCCATTTATTGAAGAATTACAACTTAAACACAAAATGAATTTTGCTCCATACATGTACTGCTGATACTGAGCAGGGACTTTCACCTTCTTAAATGGGATACATAATTTCCTGAATTTCCCCAAGGGGATCAATACCCCTTACCACCAAACTTTGTGAAATGTAGGTAAAATACACTAAATTATTGGCAGGTTTGATCAGAGAATCATTACATGTGCCAGTGTTAGGGATGGGACCAGGAACACAAAAATCAGTTAAAAGTGATTTCCCATTGCAAGTGAGCTGTGTCCAAAATGACTAATTTTCTGAAAAACCACATTACTGCACATCATTAAAATGAAACAATGCTCAAACATTGTTAACAAGCTGTTTCTACAAAACTAAATTACTAACAAGTACTCCACTTCCACTTGTTTAAAGGAACCACATAATTGCCACAGCCAAGAATGATAAACATTGCATCATTGTAAAAAAATCAAACAAACCAATTCACCCTTCATCCAGCCTTACCTTGCTGTATAACTCCATTGTTGCCATCCTAACTAATATGAAGCAGGTGAGGAGGCATGAATAGCTTCAAAAGGGGCAACATGCAGAGATTCCTCTGTAGGGACAGCCGGCGTCCTGCGCTCCTGTGCACAACAGCCAGTTTGTGAGAGTATGTGTACTTTGTCCAGGCGAACACAGAGGCATGAGGACTGTCAGGTTAACTGTTAATCTGTGTGAGGATGCAGTGATTCATCCATTTAGAAAAAGTTGGAATCATTACTGTCAAGCAGGGTGGCTCTTATGAATGATACTTTTGGATGTCTAAATACAATCAAGGACACATTATAAACAGTTTAACCAGAGAAAATACTTTGCAGATTATCACTTTGACTGGAAAAAAAACAAACAGTACCTGTTGACATACTGACTCATTTTTAATAAGTAATACAATCAAATTCATTTCAGCAATCAGCCTGCTGATATTGAGTAGGGGATTTCATTATTTCAGTTGGATACATGATTCACCATCAAACCTTGAGAAATAGGGGTAAAACATACAAAATTATTCTTCCTCGAAATAAATGAAGACATTTAAACAATATCTTATTTGTAATTTACTTGTCACCAATTTTGTGCGTGGGTTTACTAGGAGGCAGCATGTGTGTGGTAACATTGACACATTAAAAAAAAAAAAAAACGTGGACTGAAGCTGTGGGAGAAACAAAGCTTTGGCACAAAACAGCAATGTTTCACAACAACATCAGTAAGCACCTATATGATGATGAGTGTTAAAAACAGTAACAATTACACAATAGAACGAGGTTTCAAGTCATTTCTTCCCCATTGTGCTCATCTCCATCACGTTTCCTTTAATGTTTGACTGTAATAATGGGGCCAGATGATTGCTTAGGGTAAAATACAAAAGATAGATAGACAAAACTGAAAAAACGTAATCCCCCTCCAAAATGACATGGCTCCTCTTTGGTCAATACTGAACATGACTCGTATGATCACACAACTGACATGAAAGATAATATTTCCTTGAGAATACAATAAAAGGTTTACTCAACAATACGTCTCCTCCAATGGATTTACACAAGTTTCAGACTGCAACATCTGCATCAGTAACTTCAGCCGTATTACTTTACTATTTCATATTGGCCCTGAGGCTGAGACAAATTAGTTCTACTCAATAGAATTGAATTCTACTCGTATGGTTCCACTATAAAAGACGGTCCATGTGTGTTGTGTTGTACTACTCATGGAGTGCATCATAAAATTCAAGAAAGAGACATACAAAACATTCATTTCCAATCTGCCCGAAAGAAAATAAAGCACCCAAATCATCTTTTTGAAAGTGTGTACATAAAAGGTTTGGATTTGACATGATTGTCGCAAAAGATGCAAACCCATACAATGCCTTTTAGTAAAAAATACAATTATCATTGAACACTGAATTTGTCACACTGTAGATAACTGTTTCTTTTTAATCCATGAAAGTGTTTTGATGTGTTCTTTAGTTAAGGGAAAATCTTAAAATGTCCTCATCATGATCAACTGGTTTAGATTTACTCGGTCTGAGTCGTTCGGTGAGCGCTGGAGTCAAGGAGTCCCAACCAGTGGGGTCGATGGTGTGTGGCAGCGTTTGAGACTCGTAGCGCGGGGTCAAGGGTTAGGCGAGGGGAAGACAGTTCTTTAGGTCGTACTGGTGTGAGTGAGGTTTATTTTTAAATGAGGGTGCAGACGCTAGGGAACAGTTCTTCAGGGCTGGACTGGTGTAGGACTCCTACTGTTCATGGTCATGTGTGGGCAGGTGTTGAACAAAACCATTCCGAACTTCACAAAACCCTACAAGAGAAAAGTGTCGGCAATGAGATCAAACCTCTTCTCAAACTACTTCTTTAGGTTGCATTTCACCTATTATTTAAATCCGCGCCAGAAATGCAATGAACATGCATTGGCTTAAAGAAGGGATGAGACAATATATTGAAATTCAATATATCGCAATACAAAAATGTGACAATATGCATCGTGGGTCAGAAAAATGAATCGTGATATCAAATACAATTTATTCTGATGTAGTAATCGCAAATGAGACGGCTTGACCATCGTAATTTCACAAGCTCTCCATCCAAATTATATTATCTGCACTTTGTAATTACACTGTTAAATTGTTGTTTACATTCTAGAAAGTCAATGCCATCGCTAGAAAGATTTGCGGCTCAGAAATTAACATAATTCTGGACAGTCAGACTTTGTTGTCATTGAACTTTTATTCATTACATCGTATCATGGTTGTATCGAATCATGAACCCCATATTGCGTATCGAATCGTACAGTGAGATAAGCATATCGTCCCATCCCTAGCTTAAAGCATTTATAACTCGGATACAAGAAAGCAAACCTGAAAGGAGTAAGAGCCTATATTTTGTATTTGCAGTTGAATAAAATAGGGATTTGGATGTTTTCTATGTGAGTCAGAAGTGCAGTAGAATATTTCACAGTCATGCATTTTCTTTGCAGCTTCCATTTATCCTCTTAGTCCTAAATTTGCAATAGACATGACCCGTTACCTATGAGCCTACCTACACAGCAGTAGAGCCAGGCCTACCTGTGCTATACACCCTCCATGTCCTCACTGCCGTTGCCCTCCTCCTTCAGAGCCTCTCCTTCACTGGCAGCCTCCTCAACGTGAGCCAGCATGTCGGCCATCAGCGCCTCCTCCAGCCTCTTCCTCACGCTGTAAACCAGCTCCTCCTGTTTCCTACACACAGACACACAACAGGAAACAGTTACCGCTGGCAGTTAGAGTTACGGCTACTGAATATAGCGACTGAATCAGCACAGAGCAGAGTGTGGGTTTTTAGAGAGAGCGGGGTCACTCTGTGTGGAATACGGAAACTTTGAACAAACTAAACTCAGTTCTCTTTAAGTGAATCAAAGATGACAAAAAATGAGAGAACACTCCTAGTTCAGATGTGGCAGATTTCTTGATTCATTCACATCTACATCTCTCGCAACCCTTTTACAGTTGTTATTGTGCTTGGTGACATACAATGGGAACCAACATCAAATGCACAAAACAGATAAGCCATTATTATTGCCTCCGCCAAGGAGGTTATGTTTTCGGTGCCGTTTGTTTGTTTGTTTGTCAGCAGGATTACGTAAAAACTACTGGGCCGATTTTCATGAAACTTCGTGGAAGGGTGTAGCATGGGCCAAGGAAGAACCCATTAAATTTTGGAGCGGATCAGACGTGCCTTTCTAGTTACATTAGTGACTGGCTCGTTGCATCCTGTTTTCAAACACACTGAAGGAGGTCTGTGTAGGATTTGTATCAGGGGGGTCTGAGTTTCTTTGTTCACAGGCGCACATGGTGACAAATTGCTCACGTTGACAAGTTCAGTTTAACGGCTGAAATGGAGCAAATACAGTAAAATTCAGTACATCATCAGGCACTGGATTTGAAATTTTAAACCTGACTTTAGTGCACATCAGTTTGTATCTGATATCAATCAAGATACTATATATTGTACATAGCGTATCCATGTGCGAGTGTGTGTTGTGTCTGCACACCTGATGTCCTCGTCGGTGACTATGAAGGCCTTGCACAGCGGCTGGGCGGTGTTGAGCCAGACTCCTGGGTTCTTCTCTACAGCGGCAGACAGCTGGCCGGTGATGGGGGCTGCGCTGGTGTGGAGCGCGCTCGCAATAGCCGACAGGAGAGTCTTGTCTGTGCAGCCTGGACCGACACCTGGGGGGGACAGTAGGCTGGTTATGAGAGATTTTTAACGGTCACAGCTTTAACATGGTCACTGTACTCATGCACAGTTCAGATACACGTTTAAAATAAACAGTGAGGAGTGTTTTTGATCGACTGTTGCAGTAATATTAAAAAGTCTCTTCAGAATATAATCAGTTCATTTGGTCTGAAGTAACAATGAGAAATAGTATATTACCTTGCAGGCCTTTGGGCAGCTCCATAGTTTTCACCAGCTCCTCTGCTATGTCATAAGCATTAAGACCGCTCAGTTTCTTCTCCCAAAACAGCTGTGGACAAAGAAAAAAGTGGGTTCATAATAGCAGTGACCAGTTTTGAGAGAAATAAATTCAACTCTTCCAAAGAATAGAAATGCATTGTTGCTCATCCACAGTCTGGAAAAACTAATAGACTATGAAAACATTCTTCCAGGTGCAAAGTTACACCTTTCATTCCGGACTGTGCATCACATTGTGCTTTCCCAGTTTGCATGGGACACTGAGGCCGCTTACCTGTCTGGGCTGGTCGACGGCTTTCTGAGGATCTGTCTTGACTTTGTTGCTGGGATGGTTGGTAACCTTGGTAACCGGCTGCTTAAAGATGGAGGCCGTCTGTCTGACTGGGAGTGACGTGTTCAGGTCAGGTTTGCCCTTTGAAAACACAGCACATACACACAGAGGGAGGACGAGGCCAGGAGGGACGATAGACAAAAGAGCAAGGAGAGAAAAATAGATATATTAGTAACATGTTATTTTATGAAGCTGCTGATTGCCACCAGTCAGAGAATCACACAAAACACACAGCTTTAAGAGGAGGCCTTAGAAAGCAAAGCAGAATTAATTGAGCCAACGTACAATCAAGTATGAAGCCCGACAAAACATATTGTAGGCAGAGATGATATGGGCCAGCATAGCTTACCAATTCAAAAACGGTATGTAAATGAGAAATCACCCCTATAACTCAATTCTAGACACTTCAAGTTGAATACCCAAGTCAGAATTCTTCCTTTACTGCTGCAATATTTTATTAATTGACACATTGCCATCTGGTGCGCTGATGAAATGCACCTGATGTTCGATATAATGAGCTGTTTACATAGTTTTTTGGCTAAAATTCTCACGTTGAACAGATATTTAAAGGACCCTGGTCTTTCTCCAAGAGGAAAATCCAACTTGATTAAGGTTGAAAAAGTTTCTCAAAATCCGCATGAAGTATTTATATGAAGGTCAGGTAGACTTTCTTGCCCTGATGAAGACCTTATGGTCGAAACGCATTGGCTCTAAACCATGACAACAATGGCTTTTTAAATTTCAAGCTTTTAGTCTCTTCCCTCCTTACTGGATTTAGAGTGCCTTGGACATTGTGCATACAGTTCAAGAGTTTGTTTTTTCTCACTGGGGGTTTTCAATCTTAGAGCTAGTATGTCAGATTTCTACATATTTATATGAGGGTGTTTCATTTGGAGCAGGGCTTAATTTGTACTATTAACAGATTACCAGGCTGCAATCCTCTCTAACAAAGGTCAAAACACACGGTCCAGTCGTGGTTGACGGACAGTGACCGAGTTCCTGGCATTGACGCTCTTCGCCTCACCTTGTTCTGGTTGTTGTTATCATAGCGCAGTCTCTGGCGGTTCTTGTTCAGCTTGCTCATCAGCATCTTCCCTGTGCGGAAATCAAAGGAGCTGAGGTCCATCTGGTTACCAAGGTAACGGGCCAGCTGAGGCTTGCTCCGAAACTTCTTCCCAGACGGACTAGCAGGGAGGCAGAGAGATGAGAAACCACAGAATGATACTAATCCTGACATGATCTTAAAACAAAAGATAGCGAGACGGGAGGCGGACAGACACGGAGACAGCAGAACAAGACGGACAGGTCACACTTCAAACTCACACCAACACAGCAGACACAAGAATATGTAAAAAAGGACCACAACATGCAACAAGTCAAATGCAAACAAAAGCAAAGCACATTCATATGTCGCCAATGACACTGAAATCACATTACTTTGTGACAATAGTGAAGTGGATGCAATCTTAGATGAATGCTCTACCCAAGTCCTGTAGCCTATTAACAGCTGATCAAGAACACGTATTTGTAATCAAATAAGGAGCAAATTTAATTATACAGAAAACATATTCAACAATATTGTAATTATCAGTGCTAAAAATAACCCTTAAACAGTTGGTGAACACAATGTACACACACTGATATGGCAACACTAACGTTTGATAAAATGTTTCAGAATGGAAACATTGTAACTCCACTTTTGGGAGCAACAACTTTGGAGAGCCTGTGCAATGACCAACAAAGGAACAACTGTTGATACGTGCTAGTAATTCATGCAAATGTAACTTACATCACACACCACAGTTAACACCAGTATGATTGTACAGTAGCCTACCACAAACTATACAACCGACCCGCCTCCCCCCTCTCTTGCCTCTGTTCCTCATCTTGTTCTTCTCCTCTGCTAAATAAAAACAAATCTGGCGTTGTTGAGTCACTTTAATAGGAAGTAAGAGTATTGCACTGAGATCACACGGAGGTTTTGTTGTAAGGCCTCGCCAGGCGACAGACTACTACTAGGCTACATGTCTGGGCTGGACCGGCTCCTTATCCCAACAATTATGAGAGCTGGCCTGGTTGGCCTAGTTGCCCTGCTGCAAATAGACCCCCCCTCCCCTCCCCATCCCAAACTTTATACCGTCCACCTTCCCCCTTATACTAATCCTGTCTGTTTCCGTCTCCCAACTCGGAGTCTTGTGCACCTGTAAGTTATGTAACCCTCGTTCATTTAGTACCTAAAATAATAGACATCGCTTTTTCCAGCTGACAAACCCGACTTTCTGGTCACTTCTTCCATTTTCCAGCCCTTGGGGAGAGCAGAGCAATCCCACCTTTTCTTCTCCATTTCCCACGCGAGTTGCCTAGAAATCCACTAAACTTCTAGCGACTAGCCAACTCGTATTTTAAGAAATCTGGTGGATTTTTTTGGGGTAGGCCTGTATCGCTTCTCACGCTTTTGTTTCGACCATATTACAACGTGCGTTCCCTGTAATGGGATCTCCCTGCCGACAACATCGCATCTCTTTGTCGTTGAGAAGATCGCTCCGCCGCGGACCTCAGCCACATCACTACCTGCCTGTCTCGCCGGGGCAAGAGGGCTACATCCGCAAGGAAAACATAGGACAGTACGGCTGCGTCAAGCCAGCGAGAGTGAGCCAGGACAGGACAGGAAATTAGGTGGCTTCGCCTTCAAAATAAAAGCGCAAACATGTCACTATCGGAAAGATTGCATCAAAATAAAATACTACAAGGGATTATTAGCTTAAGTTAAACTTTATATGTTAATAGATACTAAAAAATAGCACATTGTATTGCGGGCCATGGTAAAAATACAAATATTCCACTTTGGTTCTTTGTTTGATTCATAAAAACGTCGCATACCTTATGTCAATCAATAAGGGTTTTATTTTCAAAAACATTTGACCGGAAAATCTATTTTTTTATTCTGTCTCACTTGACACTGGTGGACAGTACTACAGTAATGTTAACCTATGGGAAACATAAATTACTGTAACAAATAGATCGCACATAGTAAGCACGATGAAGTGATGGCAGCAATTGTGGATTATACGAAATGAATAGATCTACGAGAGGCAATAACATACTGCTTTATTTGTAGCTCAATCAATAAGCCAGTGATTTTAAAGTTTCATGTAGGCTACGTGAAACTGGAGAATCGTTTCATCACGACAATGTACCCTTGTCATTCAGACTTGGAGCCGGCTTTTATGAATGAACAAAGTAGGTCTTGTCGATCAAATACAGACACCATTTTAAAGCATGTCATGCATTTGAGGAAGCTTTGTGTATAAAAACATGATGCAGTAAAATTATTAACCGCCCTTTGAGGTTAAAATCTATGTCGAAATAGCAAATAGCCGATCCAGTATGCTGAATCCGTGCTTCAATTCAACGTTGATTGTCAACATCAAGAAAATTATATCACACAATTAAACCCATAAAAACATTTACAATCTAGCTGGAGATCACTGCACAGCATTGCTATTTGCAATACCGAGACCACCGAGCGCCTGTGCCTAATCGATGATAAACATACTTTACAAATGCATTATGAAAACGACACATTGCGCATCAAATGCTGAAATTATTAAACCCCTAGCTGATACTTTGCATTATCCTTCAGATGATATACTTACTCGTTTTTATCCATCTTGAAGACACTATCTCGTTTTCTCCCTTTCGCTGTGTTAAATCCCTTCTCCCCTCTCCTCTTTCAGTCCCCTCCCCCTTCGATGGGAGAAATGAAAGACATTATCCACGCAAAATTCGCAGTCTGGCTGATAAAATGACTATAATGTCTGCCCGAAACTAGCTTATCCTCAGAGAGCAATCATGTCTAATGAAACCTGTGAATACGCCTGTAACTAAGCATGCATTTGAAATTATCTGTCACATAAACTCTGTGTGAGGCTAAACTACAAACTAAACTACAGAGTTATTTCACTCTGCTTTTACAATACAACTACAATGACCTGACCAATTGTTACAGGTCGGGGCTAGAAATCCAGACCTTTAAAACTGTCCCATGCACTGTGGTAAATGCACATACCAAAAGAAAACGGACGTATATTCATACCTTGTTATATTTATTCAAAAATTCTGGTATATGAAGCATGAAACACATAATACATTGGAAACCTCTCACCAAGCACAGTTGCTGCAAAACATTTGAATAGTTGGCAATGTGTAGAATAATTTGACAAACACTTGGGTAATAAAGATTTATTCACATTAAATATAATAAAGGATCAAAAACAGCATTAATACAGATGACATAATTTAGTGCAAACTCCTAACAAGCCCTCAGCGACAGACTGATTGTAGTGCCATGGCATCCCCCTGCGTTGAGTAAGCACTGCACCCATGCGCCCATCCCCAACTTCTGGTCCTGTAGACAGACACACAGCCCATTCATTAGCAAAATGTACATAAATAGCTCTGTTTGAATATGTGAAAAGCACATCCTTCCTGTCAGTGAGGCTGGATTTATGCTGCCCTCTTGAGAAATTCCCTGTCTGACACAACTGAACAAGGTCGGACATGACTGCATTTAAACAAGGGTTGCAGGGTGGTGATGGTGGTGGGGCAGAAAGATTGAGATGGGTGTGGGGGGCTACAAAGGTGTACAAACACTACACTATAATAATACACTGCACATGAGATCTGTTGGGCTAGTTCTGCTTAATGTAGATTCTTTAAATTTTAGTTTTTGCCACAATTGACTCATTTTATCTTTCAGTCTGACCCCTTTGCAATGCTTTGGCTTGTACAGAAGCCCCAAGCCACTACACCTGTGCACAATTGTCAATTGACAAGCAGCTCGATCTGTGTCCCCTTGAGTTGCAGTCTACAGTAATCATTGGTTCAGCATCAATGTTTTAGATGTTGGAGTCACAGGCATTTTCTGACCTCAATATGGGGTCACCTGCTATTTTTGCTTAGATGCACTAGTGGAGATCTGACAATATGACAGGTGTAAGCAAGCATGACAGCAAATTCAACTAGTGACCCGAGAGTGCTAGTTTGAAATTTCAGTACAAGCACTTGGCATGGCCTACACCTGTTTGTCACATCTCAGATCTTCATGACTAGGCATTGGGTAGGGATTTGCTAATCAGTGGGGCTGAAGCTAATGGGCGAACCAACCAGTACATTTAAAAAGTGTGTGAATCAAAGCTTAATTAAAGATGTGTTGCTACAATAACAACTCACTCACAATGCATAGCCTTATGACACTTTACTCATCACTCTTGAACTTCCCGTTTATGTATGGGACATAGTCCAGAATTATCCGCCAGTCTGTAAAGTGAACCAGTGCCACTCCGCCTACAGTTCCCCAGCCAATCATGTTTGGTACCCTGGACAGAAGAGAACAGTGGGAGTCAGAAATGAACCAGAATTTAAACCATCCTATGAACTTCACCACCCTGTTTCTCTATATATTTATCTAATGTACCTTGGGTAAAGATAGGCCTAAACCAAGCTGCCATGATGATACTTCACTTTAGCATGACATTTTCACTTGTAGTGACCCAGTATCTATTCACATGACTCACTTGCTTTCATTTTATAAACTTAGTAAAAGTCATATTTTCAAGATTTGTGAACTACGGCAATGTGGACTCCAAAAACTGTATTTATCACTATGTCCTAAGTTATTTTTTGTTGTAATTACTGATAACCGGAATCACAGGAAACAGCTTGAATACTGCTACAGACTTCGGTTCCTGTGGACAATTGGAGGTTAAATGCTACCAAATTCGTATTGGGATATGCATGGTTAAAAAGTGAAAATTTGAGATAATTAATTACTGCTTTCAACTGTCAGCATCAGAGTTTAGCACACCTACAGCCTCCCAGTCTTTCACTCCACTGTGTTCACTCTGCAAGGCTGAGCATGCCACAAAGATAAGCTGCTGGGCAATTTCACAGTACACTATGAGCTCGAGTCAGTTCTTTTCCCCCTTAAAATACCAAATTATCATGTGACTTACAGCAGCCTGATACTATTTAATATATACTGTATATTTACATGATAAAGAATGAAATCAACTTAATGAGTAAATTACTTAATAAATAAAATGTGGGATTACACTCCACTACTTCATAGGAGCAGTCTTGTACTGCAAATTAAATCAAAGCCTTTCGTTATCAGTCTCAATATTTCACAAACAGCTGGTAGCGTTTACATTAAAGTTTCATCTTTATCTTTTTTGTGCAAAGCTGGTATCAGCCTCTAGTGCATCAGAGAAAATACATGTACAGACAAGCGACAGTCTTTTCTACAGACAGTTTATATTGTAATTTCGACAGTATATTTTTGTATGATCAACGAAAACGCATACCCATGCTTTTGACCCATTAGTTCACTATTTAAGGTTAGCTAGCTGATGCTCAATCTAAATCAAATAAGGATGATTAACAGCAATTAATGTCCAACCTACCTGAGATGAGTAAATTAGCCAAAGGGCTAAGGCATAATTACAGCAGTATAAGATATTGAACTGAGACATTTAGCATAGATGTTACATCAAATACAAATGTTAACATTGAGTAAACCCTGCCACTTACCCCCTTTACTTACTACGTAGTTAGCCGATGCTAACTAGTTTAGCTAAATTGTATGGCATAAAGTGCCAGTAGCTAACGTTCGCTAACCTAGATAATCCAAACAGTTGGGTCATACAGGACGTGCAGGCATTGACAGCGTCATTTTGAACATGACAAAAGCTCCCACAGATTACTTCTAACACATTACTATACATCTGCTATTGTTCAACTTACCACGTCCTTAGAATAGAAATGTACTTGGTACCAACGACTTTGTTTAGTATTTTCTGCACCATTCTGACCTTCCCTCTTGAAGTTCGTTACTCCATGCAATCTTTCCTCGGTGATGGCTGTTAAGGACCCATGGACTGCCTATTCTTATGCCTGTTGAAAATAACCACCTAGCTGCGCAGCCGCCCAGGGTCATATCAGGACACTTTAGAAGTTTATTTTGACAGCGCTGTGTTTTAAAGGAGCAATGCTCTAAAATGAAGTTTATTTTGACAGTGCAGTGTTTTAAAGGAGCAATGCTCTAAAATGATTGTCTTTAAGAGACCTTCTAGCTAGTACTAGAGTCCTTTATGAAATGATATCTAATGGAATTAACTATCATCATGCCTTGAATTTAACGAAATGATGCCTTTGATGGCATACACTAGTCACAAATGTCATTTATCTGAAACCGTCTATTACCATAGGACAATATGGACAAATTCATTTTCCGAACTACAATAAACCCTTTATTACAATGTTTTCCTTTATTTTCCTTTTTATGTATACAAGATTCAAAAGCCAGACATTGGAAAAGGTATAATTCTGTTATTAAAAATGGCACATTTATTGCTACATTACTGTTATATACAGGACAGTTCTCAACTACTTTATATATATATATATATATATAAACAAAATAACAAAAAGGAGACTGGGATTGGAGGCACTCAGAGGAACTGTGTCCTCACTCCAAGATGTCAGGCTCTGTAGCTGTGAATGTAGCTACTTCTTTCAACACTCAATAATCAACCCCCCCACCCCCTTTTGAGTTCAACAAAGATATGACAAAATGGGTGAAAGCAAGTTTTTATTACTGCTTTCTTATACCAAAACAAATCAAGTTCAAGCCCATCAACTGAACACTTTCCATCATATTAATATTATAATTAGCTGTTAACATTGTATGCTCCTGCAGTTGTTGAGGAGGTTGCTTTTCTTCAGTTTTCAAACAGAATGTGTGTCAAGACTCATGTCAAGAGACATAGTTTAGACCCTCCAAGTTCCCCCCCTAACAAATAACTGAGTATATAGCTTGTAGGCTACAGGTTGTTGTCATTGTGGGATGTTCACAGAATACTATATGACATCAAACCAGATGTCAAATTCCCCCAGGAACAAATCTGCAATATTTAGAACACATATTGATCTTGTAATAATAGAAAACTTCAAAAACAACTCTTTGAAAGAAGTGTACAGAACCTCTCACAAAAAGTCACTGTCAGCGCCACCAAAGAGCTGGCATTCAGAAGAGTGAAAGGGCAGCGGTGTAAAGGAAATTGTCAATGAAGACTAAATATACTGAAAGTCACTGCAGCAGAGGACTTGCACTCTGTTACACAGAAACTTAAATTGCTGCAAGTTATTAAAAGAAGCTCCAGTTACTATGGAAAATAAAAACAGCTTCCTACATCAAAGCTGAAGCCACACATACACGGACATGTTAATGTGCATCAAAAAGCAGACAATGAGAGTCTCTTGAACCCCGTAGTGTTGAGTGATTTAGCAATATGGGGCAGATAGAAAGATAAACTCATGACCTGAACCCATGACCTTAACTAAAACAGCAGTTTGGACAATATAGTCATAATCCAGTTGAATAATTAGAAGAAAGGAACAAAAACTAAACAAGATCTACATAGCATTTATTTATTTAACTAGATACATTGAAAAAATTCTCTTTATACCATTTTAAACTTCTTCCTGAAAATTGAAAAAGCATAGGAGAGGGGAGGGTGGGGGAATGAACAGGTACCTCTTTAATCTCCGTGATAAATGAAATGATATGGTTTACAAAATAAAACTGTCTTAAATGAAAATACAAGTTCAGGCACTGATAAGGTATCACTCTCCCATTATGACATCTTAAGTCTCGAGAATGAAAAGGCCACACTATTGATTTGTATAGGTCTTTTTCTTCATCTCTTTTTCTAGAAATTAAACTCAGATCTTTCAATACCAAGATCACGGGACACACAAAATGCTCTACCTCCCATCTGTGATTACATGTTGGTAAAGACCATTCACAACATGAGACGATATGGGAATAACATCACAATAACACTGTTTTGTTCTCCATATTATCTTTTATCTTACACTCAAATACCGACGTCTGCCTCCAAAATAAATGTGCAGGATACTATAGTGAGCTGCACACCGAGAACCACTTGGTAGAGTGCAGACATTAAAAAAAAAAAAGAAAAAAAAGAAACAACGCTGAAATGAAAACGATGATACTGGACTGACAAAAACCCAGGAATATAAATTTGAAAATGAAGGCGATCCACATTTGTATGGTAGCTACATTCAAAAAACCAGTTGCATAATTACTGTTAGGAGAGACAAAAAAATCCCTTCCCACATTTTGCCTCATGGTGCCTCACCGCTATAGAGTAAGAACACTTCAACAGGACTGTGGCACACACTCCATCCACATATCCCCAAATGGAGAAAAAAAATTCATCTGGGTAACTGACAATACACCTTCTTTCTAATCCCATGAACTAAAACTATTTTTTAGGCCATTGTGTCACCTTTTAGATGACCAACTCGGGGAATAAAGGATACACCAAAGGCTTACAAACGTTTTCATTTATCCCAAGTTGATCCTTTCCCTCCGCCATCCTGGCTGAGCAAAGTACAGTTCAATTTTGAATTAATTTTTGAACAATGTCATTTAAATGTCAAATATCCCCTCATTCAGCTCATCTACAATACACTCTAAACTTCAAACTAATATTGCCATTTGTTATTTAGAAATCTACAATGTATAGACTAACAAAAAATATATATTCTTATATATATTTAATTTTGCAAAATGAAACAATATCAGAGTAATGTATGGATGAAGTGAATTTACACATCACACTCTTGTCTCAGTAAGAAAACATGAGAACTTACTCAGGAGGAAGGTGAGGGGCTGAGTAATTCAGTGGGAATGCTCATTTAGGAAAAGAAAGCCTCTGTTATGCAAAGGCTTGTCTGCTACTACAACAGCGGGCTGATAAGATTCCCTCTCTCAACGGAACCTAGATAGTTTTTAGTCTGTTTAGAACATCAATTAAGGGGCAAAAACTTGAGCTGTTTGTCTGCTGGCATCGTCAGGAAACCATTTCAAGTAAGCAACAGCAACAGTGCTGATCACTTAGCAAGCGTGTCTCAAATGGCTTTTATACAAGACTCGAAATGCACTGCAGGTTGACACTCTTAACTTTCAGCCTAATATATATACAACTGTGCTTTGTTTCGTCTACCTATGCTTTAGTAAATAAAGCAGTACAAAAACCTGAACCTATGACAAGGGAGTACTGGAGTTAACACTAGAATGTCTGGTCAATAAACAGGAAGGTTTCGTAGTTGACCGATTCTACCACTTTGGATAAATCCTAACTTTCAAGGAAGGAGTCTCCCCTTCCAACTCTCCAGATGCCTTGTGGGATGAGACAGGGCGTCAGTCAGACAGTCTCTAGGTCAGAGTTCCTGTCATTCATGTAAGCTGTGTTTGAATTGTCAAAACCTTGACCTTTTCCTTTTGACTTTTCTACTGCTCTCCCCAAACATTTGCTAACAAGATGAAGGAAAAAGCGTCAGAATTTTAGACAATTCAACTTCAGCTATGGGCTTGGTTACATAACATATGTAAGACTGTACCATCACGCTGGGAATGACATACTACATTAAAAATAATTGCTCATACACATAAGCAATCCCTCACAATAAATGTTCCTCATATGTAAAGCAATTTGCTTAAATGTCTCATAGAAAACATGTAACAATTAGGCACAAATCCTTGATTAAATTTGTTGGTTGTCAGGTCTCCTGTCTTTCACCAGAGCACCTCTCGGCAGTGTGTAAAGTCCTAATTCGTGGCAGGACAAAAGTACTCCGGTGTTCCATCATCTTATGGAAGCCAAAAAAGAAAAAAAAAATCTTACATGTATAAAAACAAAGCAAAACTAAAAGTTCTTCACATTTGAGCTGGTAGTCATGGTCGGGAGTGCGACAAACAGGCTGTGTCAGTTTTGGCAGTATGCATGTGTGTACAAGAGTGTGTGAATGTGCATCTTGAAACTGAAACGGACAATACACAGACACGTCCATATCTACACACACACACTGAGAAGAATGGGTGGAAGAATCTGTTAAGGCCACATCCTCTGAGAGCCAAGGAAATCCCACCAGATCTGTAAAAATGAAGGGACCACAAATATTGTGACAGTGTTCTATTATGAATACAAACATCAAGCAAAATATTGAAGACAATATTGAGCCCATTGACTCCTACAAACCAGTGTAGTCCTTGTAAAAAAACGAAAAAGTGAATAAAAACCTGTAACATGTTTTAGGTAACAGGGCTGGGCGATATTGACAAAATCAAATATCACAATATTTTACACCGAACACCTCGATATCGCTAATGTGACAATATTTTGAGGATGAGTATTCGTGCTTTCATAAGATATTTACACACAAGAAATTTTTGAAAAGTAATGTGGATATGATGAGCAGGTAAAGTGAACAGGCTAATAAGTTCAGAAAATTTTAACACTTTACTGTAACGCAGCCTTTAAGACCAGGTAGCATTTAAGTTATTTTGCAATATCACGATAAGCAAAATCACAGACGATATCTAGTCTCGTATCACATTATTGATATTACACGATATACATCGCCCAGCCCTTGGAAACATCCTAAATCATCAGTAAAGCAGCTGAACTGCAGCGCCTACCTGGCGTTACATGTGGCTAACTGGGTTGTGGCCATCTCCCCCCAGACTAGGATGGCCTCCTGAGAGCTGCATGGGTGCGTCTCCCACCACCCCAGACACCTTCTCCTCCTCGCGACGTTTTAGACACGCTGCCTTGGGGTTCAGGTTACGCTCTGACAGAGAAACAGCAAAAGAGAAACAGACATTGTAGCCAACAATGTATTTAACGGAGGGAAACAAAACTAAGAATCACTTCTGTTAACCGCCGAGAACAAGGTGCAAGCCTCCAGTCCAAAACCTGCTGCTCGGAGACTGACCTCTGACTTGTTGTTCTAAGTTGAGGATGACATTGACGGCTTGGTGCAGGATGAGAAGTTTGGTCTGAGGTTTGTCGTTGCTGAGGTGCAGCTGGCACATCCTCCCAAGTTCCTTAAATGCCTCATTGATGTCCCGTACTCTCAGACGCTCACGGGCGTTGTTAGCCACTCGCCGTTCCTTCTCGCGCTCCATCTTCACCTCAGGGGGAAGGTCCTCATCATCCTCCTCCTCGTCCTGACTGAATGAGAACAAAGAGGGAAAAGGTTGAAGCCATAAGTAGGAAGAGACTTCAAAACCCACTTTCACCATTCCAAATCAAAGTTTTCACGTCCCCTTATAACCCAAATTAACATTTAGCTGCATCAATAGCAAGGGCTGTATACCCACAGGCATGAGGGGAAACTGAATGGGTGCTGTGGGTGCCACGCACCCACAACATACATGGCCAACAACATACAGAATCCCTTGGAATGTAGTAATATTGCTAAAACATCGCTCATAAGGTTAATCAGCATATTTTGAACAATAATAAACTATTTTCCACCGTTAATTCACTCTTATATCCATTATCAACACAGTCATTGACATATTTGCAAAGATGACACTAAAGAATTAAAAAAATATATTTTTAGGGTTGGTGCAATGTGGCAGATTTGGAAAAATTTTTTTGATATTGTTGCTGTGATATTGAGGCACTTACATGACTCAATGTGAATTGGTAAAAAAAAAAAAATACACCAAATCTGGGCTAAACACATGTTCTTGATTTGACAGCTCACTGGGAATCAGCGCTGCATTTTCTGCAGCATAATAGGTGTGAATTTTAACAAATTTCAGTATGCTAATTAGTTATTGTTTGGCCTTTTAGCCATATAACATGGTTGTGTAGACAGATATATCAACTATAGTTTGCATGCCCACAGGTAAACAGAGAATTGGATGGATGCACTAACAAATGAGAACAGAGTAAGCACATACTTTGTTGTGAATGTGAACAGTGGAAGAAAAGACATCCTCTAAGAAGCCACATCTCCCATTTAAAGTCATCAGAAAAGAAAAACCTTCAAGATGTTTATCCCACAGAAGTTGGAAACGTTTACTTTTATCCTCATACTTGTGTAGCTTGCCAGTGTGTGCACGGTTTGCTGCTGTGCTTAATGCTATACAACGTATGTCCGGTCCGTCAGTGACTGATGATCAAGTTCAAAATGTCTTAATCTGCTAAAGTGACTTTGCCAGTCAAAATGGTGATTTCAGCTCCACCAACATGTGTTTTGACTGATGTTTGACTGAGAGGCCACAAAGCACAAGAAATGTTTTCTCTATCGGAGAGACTTACTCATCTTTCTGGTCTGAAAGGCCAGAGAGGATCTGGAGGGCCAACGCCTCCTTTCTGAAAACGTGAAATGAGGGGAAGGGGGTGTCAACATAGTTAAATATCTAACATAGCCTGGGCTACCAGTGGGACATCCAGTATGGAGTCGATAACAGAAACATACACGAACTATATATCATCTAAACATCACTTGTCTAACAGCCGACATTTGAAACCTTACTGAAATTTCCAAAACAAAGTGGCTTCCCCTATATTCTCATACTCGGAAAAGGGTGACATAATACAGGAAGATTTCCACCTTTGAGGGATAAAATTGTCTGCACCTAAATTCAAGTTAAACTGCATTTCAATAGTTTAAACAAATTTCAGGTTTAACACTTATCCAGAGTAAGAAGAATAGGGAGTGGAGTAAGAGCCATGCTACCTTGCTCGAGTGCGTAGCTTGGACTCCTTCTTCTCATCGTCAGACTTGTCTGCAATAGATGAGTTCTCGTCATCCTCCTTGTCTTCTCTTTTGATGTCTGAGCTGCTGGAGGAGTGTGTGGAACGGGCTACACCACCAGGGAGATCTGGGGACAAACACACAGATGTAAGGACTCAACTGAGGCACTGAAACCTTGCAATTTCAGCTGACAAGCAGCTCTTATTAGGGGAGACGATGTGATACAACTTGTGTAAAAAACTAATATTGAAGTTCAAGAGGTCACTTTAGTCAAACATGCTCAAATACATATCAATGTGTACGATAGCACTTCCACAAAAGCAGAAATTTGACTTCGATACAAATACTGATATCTAAAAATTCAATACTACCACGATAGTGTGACAAACAGGAGAAACTATTAATGTCCAATGTCACTGAACAAATACAATGTTTTGGTCTGAGATGTTTTACTAATTAACTTGTCTTACCACCCTTGACTTCTGTAGCGTTTTAGCAACATTTGAACAGGGGTTTTGACATGTCAGCTGGGTGTCTTTGTCGGCTCTGTAAGCTCATTTACTCCTGTCAACTAGTTGAGGTGGACTTGGATTCAGTTCAAAACGTGGTGGACAGTTTGATGCAGTTGCCATGTTTTCAGCTGCTTAACTTGGTTGAAATTTGACTATTGCAGCCAGACTGCAGCTCATACTCCTTTTAACTATTCCTTATGACATCCGCAACTTACATGCCGTCTGGATGAGATGTTGAAATGGAATTCCATCTTGCATAAAACATTTGGTGAAAGCACCAAACATTTCTAAGACTCAGTACTGAATTCAATCTTTTGCAGCAATATCGAAGTAGTATCATAATTTCTGTTATTGTGATAAGACTAACGTACGCAGCCTCAGATCTCTACATTAAGTTGAATGCCTTTGAAATGCAAACAATGTGGGTCAATGGCAAAGCAGAACAGCGGACTGTCCTCTGTGTGATGTAGTGAACCTTGAGTCAGCTAATCTGAAAATAGCAAATACAGGGGATTTTCTAAAATCTGTTGCTGCGAGGGCCCTTTAAGCTCAGATAAGGAGGAATAGTGAAAGAAATCCAAAGAGGGAGAGTGAGAGAGAAATGGAGAATGAGCATATAAACTGACAAGAGTTAGATTAAGTAGCTAACAAAAGAGAGCAAATATGGGTCTGACTTACTGGTGAAACCCTCTGGTTGGCCAGCTGACTGTGTGGGTCCAGAGGCATGGTGACCGTGCAGCAGAGTGCTGCTGGGAGGAAGGCCTGTGGGCTCCTCATGGTGGTTCCCTCCCTGTTGAAGGTAAAGACATAATGATCTCAATCTCACAATCTACACCGAACCATCATAAAACACAGACTGAAGGGTTTCCCCACAGGAAATGTGGTAGCCCAATGTGCAAAGAAAAGATCATGGTTTGCAATGTACTGACTAGTCATATTCATATAAGCTTGCACGTATGCTAATGAAGGCTACCTGTAGTTAGATACAGAGAAAAGGTCAATGCAAAAGCACTGGCTTACAATGGGATGAAATAAGTAATTTGAGGTATTTGTCACACTTGCTAGCACAGCCCATAATCATGGTTTTAGACACGGCTTGTTGGCCAGCAGATGGCACAGTTGGACATTGTGTTTCACAGTGTGGTTGTCATTTTTCTTTTGTCTAAGGTGAAAATGAATGGGACTTTTGGATCATGTTTGCCAATTGTTCTGTTCTTAAAGTGAAATAATGCAAGTAGAAATTAAATATGACAAAATTCTTACACATTTTAACATGTTACTGATTTTTTTTAAAATGAAATGAAATGCTGAAATGCTAAGCTACGTATGGCTAGCAATTTTTTCCCTTTTCATTGCAGCTTAAAAACCCATTAGGATCCATCTCAACAAAGAAAAGAAAAGCATAATAACGTAACCCTAAAAGCAAAAACAAGATTAGTGTTGGACGTAGTTAAAAGCAGTCGGTTTACAATTATCACATAAAACAAAACACACTTAATAAGATGAAGTGCTATTGTACAGATCAGCAAAGTGTATTGCACACGTTAATAGTTCTTGTAAGGTGCGTTACAAAGAATAGAGTTTGTTCATTTGGCCCCAGCTTTTGCCACATTCTGTTCAGTGATGGCTGAGGGAATTAATATGTTCTTAGCCCTCTTTGTTGATGTCCTAACGCATCTGAATCTCCACTCTGCCAACCATAACCTCAAATTCCTGGTTTAAAGGTTTAGAAGGTGTCAGTGGATATCTTGTACTTGACAAAACTAACCACTTGACAAAACTAACCAAAACGAGAGACAAGTCAGTCACTAGGGGGATTTTGGTTCTGTTTTGTTGTGAGATGTTTCATGAAAGAACATCAAATGTCCAAGTCTCTGTCAAACACACACAAACAAAAATGTAACGTGAGCAGAATAGGTGACTAACCATAGCAGGGTGTCTGTTGCTGAGGGCCAGACTAGCATTGGAGAAAGCTGGAGAGAGGCCTCCCAGGCCTCCGTTGTGTACCGAGGACAGCAGGCTGTGCATGTCGGAGTGGGCGCCCCCCAAGCCTGGGCCCTGGCCCACAGCATGACTGCGCAGTACATGAATGGCCTCCTCCAAACGGTCCTCCAATTTATTCTGCTATATTAGTAAGAGAAATATGTTGGATATCATTATGATGAACAAAATCACAAGGAAATGGAAGAATATTTAAGCCCAAGCACACTGAGCCGCACTGGACTGATGAAGGGAACTTATTTACATAATTAAGACCAATAGCAGTATAGAACAGCTATTTAGTAGAATAATTTATTATAGCCAAACTTCAAATTAACCTTAATCTTTCTATACAATATAAAGACACTAAAATAAATGTTGAATGACGAAGCAGAGAGATGTCTGAACTTACCAGTGTGTGTGGTTGCCCTTCGTAGTTGGGTGTGGTTGGTCTTTGCCACTGAGACTGAGCTCCTGCAGAGAGAATAGATTATTAAGATCAGACTATATACAGTGGTAATTCTCTGCTTCAACAGCAGGTGGAGCTGCAGAGTCGTTTCTATGCTGAAGCTGACATGCTAAGAGAGCCATTTTTGCCCAAACAATTTCCACTGATTCGTTTTCATATGCAAACACCAAGGCAGTAATCAAACTAAACAAGTTTAGATAAACTGGTATGATATATTCTGTGGCTGAAGTTGTAATTCTAACCAAATTAGAGGTTGCATGAATTAAAACCAGGAATGAAATGGAGGGTAAACCCACCAACACAACTTTGGTTGCAGAAGAGAGTTCATTCAGCTTTTTAGGGTGACATGAATCATGAAAAAAAAAAAAAAATTCATAGTATTCATCGTCTTAAGAGTAGTAACAAATTGATCAAAGCTACATAAAATAGAGTCATTTAAGGGGAAAAGAAAACAGAAATGAATGGTTTCTGAATAGAAAATAAATTTTGTTTATATTGGTTGTTTGCTTTATGATGATCACAGACTGGAGGTCATAGTTTACCCACCCATCACTGATTAAAACCCTATATTTTGTAACTGTCCGTATATTATTTGTATGTGAGAATTCTGCACAGCATCATTGTACCTGCAATACCCTG
The DNA here is from genome assembly GCF_046629955.1 of Centroberyx affinis. NCBI lineage: Eukaryota > Metazoa > Chordata > Actinopteri > Beryciformes > Berycidae > Centroberyx > Centroberyx affinis. Next base: position 95,732 of record NW_027280485.1, on the reverse strand, counting down.
AGGAGACCCAGGAGTGGACGGAGCTGAGGAGAAGTTGTTACTGTTGTGGTCCGAGGGGTAGATCTGAAATAGTCAAACACAACACCTCGATGTAATGAACAGCAAGGTATACACTAGGGAACCTAAACAATGCATTTCAATGCTATTCTGTGAAGCTGGTAGATTTTAATTAGAAAAAGGAGAACTCACCGAGGCCAGAGCCTTCCCGATCTCATCTCCTGAACTGCCAGCCGTGGTGCCTCGGTTAGCTGTGGAGACACAAATAATAATAATGTGGGTCACATGTCTTGTGCATTTGTTCTTAGATACAAAAATCTAAGGAACGACCACGGGAGCTAAATCAACACACCGATTTGCAATCAGTGAAACATGCGACTGAGACACTTGTCTTGTTTTGTGTGATGAGGTCACTTAAAAACTCCTTACCCATGATGCCGTCCCCGTTGATGGTGGATGTGTGGTTGTAGTTGGTGGGGGCTGAGTGGAAGCCGTTGACCTCGCTGCCATGCAGAGGATAGTTCTGTGGGGACAGAGGCAGGGGGTGACGCTTCTGGAGAGGGGATACAAGCAGCTTCATTAGGCACACACCCCTCAATAAAATAAAATAAAAATAGTGTGACAAATGGATTCACTTCTAAAGGGAGGGTGACGGTAAAATTACTCAACCTCTGAATAAAGCTGTCAGTGAACAATTTAGACATTACAGATATGTGATATGATATCTGTGGTTTTATTACACAAAAGGGGCTGACATCTTTGTCAAGCAGATACTAGTAGATATTTAGTCCTACTAAGAAAAGTGACTATCTTAGTTTCACCATATAATTGGCTTACAAGCAACATTAGAACACTACATCCAACAGAGAGAGAGCAGAGAGAAAGCAAAAGAGAAAGAGAGAGCGAGATAGAAAAGAAAGAGCAGAAAGTCCAAGATTAGACTGGGGCTGAGACTGAGTCCTACTCACCATCCTGTCTTGTGGGTTGATGGCAGAGAAGGTGCCAGGCTGCCCAATGTGAGGCGAGTTACCCAGCATGGCAGAGTAGCCAGAAGACGTCCAGGGGTCCTCTGTAAGTGGAGATATATTTGTGCATATGAGTTCACAAAGGTAAGTCAAAACATATTATAATGTGGAAGTAGTGCTGGATGATAAGGCTCACGATTAAAATTTTCATATCAGGCAATGTCAATTTTTAATCCAGATATATGTAAAATCACAATTTCTGTCAAGTTTAAAGGGTTAATTAACTTTCATTTAAAACAATTCTTTATTACCAGAATAAAACTGCAAAAAATAAATAATTAAAGAGGCAACAAGCAGGAGTGTAATTGTTTTTCAGTCTTATTTTTCAACACTATAACCATTTTTAATTAAGAATAACGAAATTAAGCAATGAAAATTTGTTGAAAATAACTGGAATTATCTTTTAAGTATGAGAGGAACTCTGCTAAGTTATCAAGCTGGTTATAATTCAAAATCGAGGAAAATGTAATCAAGATAATTGATATTGTTTTATTGCCCAGCACTATGCGAGAGGTTACCTTGCATGTAAAAAGAGCCAGGGTAGACGGCTCCAGGCTTAGCACCAGGATATCCTCCATTGTCCCTGGCATACTCATCACCAGATGTGGAAGCATACACCTAAACAAACAGACACAGGCAGACAGCAGTTGGCCCATGCTTTCTACAATGACTACAAACATGAAACACATATTTTATGCTTCTGAGTTAAAGTGATAGCATTTTCCCTCCACATATAACCCTGAGCATCTATAAAATGAAACGTGTCAGTAGTGAGGGGTATTGCTCCACCCTATCCTGCATGCTTTCCAAAGCCATTTAATTACAGTAGCTCCAAGTGGCCACAAGATGGCAAGAGGGAGTCTGCTGGGGAGGGAGGCAGGCCGGCTCCTTGCCTGTGGAGGAGAGCACAGCGGCCATGGCATGCTGGGCACAGCGACGGCTTGAATCCCAGTGCACAGTGAGTGCTTCCTCTAGCTCCCAGGAGCCCAGTGACATCGCACTCACTGCCTGGCCTGCAGCCCCTCCCTATAGACACTCAGTGTCAGCTCACACACATACCATGCATTCAGTGAGCCAACACACACACCATTTCCAATACCCTTAAACTAGCACTATCGCATTTTATCTGACATGAACGGGGGATTTCGATTCTGGTGTGCAAGTACAGAAAACATGCAAAGGACCACTGTAATGAAATTGGACATTTTATATTAGTCCCTCAAGGTGTTCAATAATCCTTTCTAGGTATTGCTAACAAAAATGGACGCCGGGCCTGAAGTAATATTCCACTCCTATGTGCTCCGCAGCCATAGATTGAAGACGGACATGAGAAGCCCTCAGTTTCCCCGACACCATCAACCACCACTCGCTCTACCTCACATGTACTAGAGAGGGGGAGAGAAAGAGAGAGACAGAAAGAGAGAGGAAGAGAGGGAGAATGGAGGCTATGCTGCAAAGAATGCTAATCCAGAAAAGGGATTTTTTCTGTAATTTGATTTAACAGGGAGAAGTGGAAAGGGAATGGAGAGATGCACTTCTAATTACAGAGCCATCTGCCTGTTCCTGGACCACATCCAACTCCACAGGCAGCTGGGCTGAGGAGAGGGAGAGAAGAGAGGGAGAGAGATGGGGGCTGGGATCCAGTCAGTGAGTGAGAGAGTGAGAGAGAGCAAGAGAGAGGGAGATTGCAGTGGGTAGGGGGTGGTAAAGGGGCAAGGGGGGGATTGGGGGGGGGGGGGGGGAATGAAGGCCCTGATGATTTATGAAATGGTTAGAGAGATAAGGGGTGGTGAGGGGGGACAGAAGAAGGTAATCTAAATGACTTAAACAAAGCTTGATATGGCCAGGGGAGTGTGAAGGAAACAGGGGATTTAAAATGATCACGGTTAATTCAGGGGAAAACATGACGGAGATGGCTTCATTTAACAATAGGCTTTGAGTTGTTCTTTCACGGGGAACAATGTCGAGCGAATCCTGCTGCTCTAGATGGGAACAGAGAACTACACAATGACTGGTGCTGCTGGATAATTGTATTCTCAGGAAGAAAAGGGATTTCTAGGGTAAAATCCTCCGCTAATAGGGGTTTAATGTAATTCAGGTTATGACCGTGTAAAGGTCCTAACACTGGCAAAACATGGGTTGTGACAAGGGGTGGGGACTAGAGAAAGATTAACATCAAACTAAACTCAAAGCGCTTTATTCAGGGTTATCTGGCTGAGTCTAGTGGACAAGAAGGGGGCAGAAGAGAAGTTTCTCTCTGTCTGATTGTTGTTTGATTGAGGAGAGGGGGGTCAAGGTTCACAGGGTTAGGACAAGGATCTGGTGTACAGGTATTAGTGGATTACAGAAGTCAGGCAGTTTGAGGAGATGGAAGATGGGAAAGGAGCTTTAATGGTTACTGACAAACAGATGTTAGTAAGTGTTTACTCATTTATAATGAGATAGCAATAACAGCACTAGAAAGAGAAAAGAGAAAGAGAGAGAGTGCGAGCTGGGAGGGGTGGAGGAAGGGAGGGAGGGAGGGAAAGAGGAAAGACCACAGGATCATCATCAGCAGTCATTAATCTGGGCTCAGACACGGGGCTAAGAGGCCTCGCAAGCACCGCGCCTCACAACTGGGTCACTCACAGGGGGAGGCCCACCCAGGCCATCATGTGGCGAAGCGTAGGCGGACGGCTCTGCAAAGGGGGGAGGGGGGTTCACACACACACAATCATTTGCACTAAAACCACATGGCCATCGTTCACACTGCGGGGAATGACTGGGGTTCAGACAGAGTGAAAAAGACGGGGCCTCCGCCAGACAGAGTGTTTACACTCAATCTCTATGATGTAGTCACCAAGACAAGCTGCGTCTACCCACAGAAGATTCACCCGCCCCTTTAACATACCACCAACAGGTGGACAACAGGATCAGTGCCGTGCATTAAAAAAAAATGGGCTTGATAGCTCTACTCGTTTACCAGTTATTTTTCTAAGGAAAAACAATCAGATTTCTTCATTTCTTTACAGAACTAGTAAGGGGCTAAGTAATGAGTGAGCCATGGCACGGCCTGTAGTGGAAATGGGGCTCCAGTGACGTGACTCTAAGACTCCCGTCATCTGAGAACTGGTGTGGCATGGGGTTTGAGTTACAGAAAATGTTTGTGTAATGACAATATTTCTTATTGATGATCCAATGGCAGCTCAGGCAGGAACGCCAGCCTCTAATAGCTACAGTAACATGGGCAACCACCCGCCAGGGTCCTCCAAACTTGAAATATAATCTGGACTGTCTTACAAAGCTCTGCATCAGTTCAGGACCCTGAAGGGATTTACGTGTAGCTGAAGGGGGAAACATATTAAAAGGAGTTTCTGTTGTGTTTATCCCATGTGATATTCAAATGAGTAAATGGACTTTGAGTCATCTATGAACTAGGTGCAAATGTATGGTATGGCTGGCTGGTAATCAACACATAAGCATAAGCTTTATTTAGCCATTGGAAACTATATATAAATGGCAACTGCAACGTGATTCATGGTCAAATCACTTTAAATCAACTGTAAGATTCATACAAGCTACATATCTGTGGCTACTTTTTCCAGTTCTGTGTGGTTGCTAGCATCCACACATAAGTTGCATCAGCTGCTAGGAATTCTGGGCCCACTGACAAAATGTGTCACTGAGCACATTAAATCAAAAGGACTATATGATAGCCCCGTTACTTCATACTGTTTGGACCCCACTTGCATTGGCCTGCCTGAAACATCTCTACCTCCGTCCCCCAACTCCCGGGCCTCTGCGCTCTAATGAGGACCTCTCCAAATTGGGACATTGGAGGAGGTAAGTTACTAGGCCTGACACAGTGCCTTAAAATCCTATAATTTTCCCTGTCTACATGAGAGCCAGACCCTGACCAACACTTGAAACTGAGTGCAGTGTAGAGACAACCAGAGTGATGTTGTTTATTGGGGGCTCTCCGAGTCGCCTGACTGTCAACTCGCTGAGAGTCTGACTGAGCAGAGGGTCCTCACCCCTGTCTGTCACAGAACTGCTCAAGCAGAGTGGGGAGCGCAGTGTGTGTGTGTAGTGAGAGAGAGAGACAGAGTGAGAGAAAGAGAGAGAGCGGGAGAGAGAGAAAAGACTGGCTGTGGGCTGTGAAGGCGAGCAGAAATGAGCTCTCACCGAGGACGGCAGGCCAGGGGGTTTCCGGATCTTCTTTGGCTGGGTGTCTACATACAGGCAGACAGCGACGCAGACAAAGGTGAAAAAGAGACAAAAACACAAATAAGGATTTAGTAATGACAGATTTTGCTGATGTTACGTCAGTTCAGGTGCAGTGGTTAGTGCCAGGTCTTGATATGCTCCATCCACCATCTAATAACTGAACATGGAAAACAGCATGGCCCAAATGTGTGTGTCAGTGTGTTTGTGTGTGCGCCTGTATGTCAGTGTGAATGAATGTTGCTGTGCATTCATCTGTATTCCAGCGTTGTTTTGAACTGTTTGCTCAAATATAACCAAAAAAACAAAACAAAAACGAAATGATTACAGTTAGAAAAAAAGACTGTTACACTGTCTTTATGTGTGGAAAAAAATATATAAAAAAATATAGCTCCATTTCAAATATTTGCCCCTACCATTTCATAAAAAGCTGAGACGAGTGAATGGGATCACAGAAGATACAGGGATATGATCAGAAACACAAAAACATGAGGAATAAATGGCAATCGGAGATATATAAAAAAAAAAAGGAAATCTCATCCCTGAGGAGTGTCCGAGTGTCTTGTTCAGTTACATTACCTATGCCTCCATCAGGGGGCCTTCTCCTGGGGTTGTTGGGGTACGAGGGGTAGAACTGGGAGCCAGACTTCAGGCCAGAGGGGGACATGGCATCTGGGCTGGGCATCGCTATGTCACTAGGGAGGAAACCAGGCTAGAAGAACACAGGGAGACAAGGGTTTACTAATAATACATTGAGGGGTGTGGGAGTGCACAGCGCAAACAAACGCCCTCTCTTCTAGGAAATGGAGACCACTAATTCAAAGTGTTTCACATGAAAAGAGAAGTGAGAGAACAGGGCTGTCTTCATACTGGCACCTTAAATGAATTTACCTCAGGCACAAATTATAGCGAGTGTAGTGAGATGCAAGGAGTTAGCCTAATGGGAACTTACCTGGCCTCCAAAGGGAGTGTACGGTGGCCTCTCGTTTTTACCTGCAAGATGAAAATGACAATTGTTTGAATGATTATGCAAGTAAAACACTGAGCTGTATACACACACACACACAGGAGGTAATGGTGTGTGCTAGAGCAAATGAAAAGTAGGTTTTCGAAAGTACAAAAAGTCCAGAGATGCCCTCCCCTTTTTCAGTACGCTCAGCTGCCTAAAGCTGCCTGCCAGACAAAACCCTGGGGAGGGTTTCTGCTCCAGTGCCCTAACATCCCCAACACTCAACGAATGAACACAGGCACACACGCATGCACACACATGCATGTATACACACACACACACACACACTTTGCCGCCCAGATAACAATTTTGTGGTCATAACAAAATATGCACAAACAGTCATATCGACCACAAAGTAAAAACCCATTATCATGTGACAATTTTAACACTGGGGTATGACAAGGCAGTTGAACATCTCCTCATAAAAAATCACTCATGATTGCATTTACCATTTTTTGGTATAATTATTATGTTGTGTAAAAAACTCCAATCAGTCAGTTTTTGGCCACATAATATTAATATGTTAAAACTAGAAATAACCTCCTCGCGGCTGTATGCCTCCGCCAATAAACTTTGTTTTATCATTGCAAGGACAGTCTTTATTTATTGAGCATATATAATTAATGTGATTATTAGGTCAACTTAAAGGATTTTGGTGTCTGCAAAAGTAAGTGACAGCACTTCCACCGTTTTTGTAGAATGACCCAAGATCGTTTTCTCAGCTACAGTGGTAAGCAAAACATTACGATGTCACAGTGAAGTTGACCTTTGAACTTTTGGATATAAAATGTCATCACTTCATCATTTTATCCTATTAGACATTTGTGTGAAATTTTGTCATAATTAGCGTGAATTGAATTCTTGAGTTATGGCCAAAAACGTCTTTTGTGAGGTCACAGTGACCTTGAACTTTGACCACCAAATTCTAATCAGTTCATCCTTGAGTCCAAGTGGACGTTTGTGCCAGATGTAATGAAATTCCCTCCAGGCGTTCCTGAGATATCGCGTTCATGAGAACAGGACGGACGTGAGGTCACAGTGACCTTGACCTTTGACTTTTGACCACCAAAATCTAATCAGTTCATCCTTGAGTCCAAGTGGATGTTTGTGCCAAATTTGAAGAAATTCCCTCAAGGTGTTCCTGAGATATCGCGTTCACAAGAACTGGACGGACGGACAACCCGAAAACATAGTGCCTAAAGGCATAAAAATAATAATGTTTTAAAATGGCATTCTAGTTTCCGGCTGTATTCTCATACCTGCGATCCCTGAACTGAGGAATGGAGAGGACAGGCCTTCATGCTCACTGTAGTGGGATCCTTCTCCATAGCCCTGTGGGAACAATGGCACACACATACACAACAAAGTGAGGAGACTTAAAAAAAAAAAAAAAGAGATATGCATCCACTAACATTAGGCAGACACACGCTAACACACACAGACCTGAATAATAACCAGTGCTTCAAGGCCATCCCCATCTTGTTCCCACTGTATGGCTTAGTGGTTACCCTCCCTCTGCCTTCCTGTCTAACCAACAGGATCCATGCCAAGCAGATCTGCATCAGCTCGGGGGATTCAAACACCGACTTTCTTAATTATCAACTTGTGGTAATCAAAGTCTGCTGCATCTATTTCACCCCCTGTTCCTTGTATTTACACAGAGTTGTGCCAAGACAGTTACGGCGGATGTGAAGCTGCAATTACCGGTGGGCTTCCACAGAGGTTCAGGGCTAGCAGAGAGCGTGCCAATGCAGGATTCTGAGCCAAGGTTATTAGGTAGAAAGTAAAACTACCACTTCAAATCAAAAATGGCACACAGCATGCCAAAACACTAAGCTGTTATGGTGGTTGGGGGGAGAGAGGGTGTATGTGTGTTCATCTGTGGCTGAGCGATCATGTGAACACATTCATATGCGTATGACGGAGACAGCGTGTGACAGCCTCATGGTATCAGGTATTAACACTCACATCTCAAAAACCACATTAAATGGTATGGTTGTTAACTAGAGTGTGTGTGTGTGTATGCGTGTGTGTGTGTGTGTGTGTGTGTGTGTGTGTGTATGCGTGTGTGTGTGTGTGTGTGTGTGTGTGTTTAGCTCTTACTCGTCCTTGGTTGAAAGAGGGGCTGTTCTGTTCTGCTGAGCCCCAGGACCCAGAGCCGCTGCGCTCATCTAGTGCTGAAAAAGACACGTTGTTAGATTGATAGGTAGGGAGACCAGTAAGTTAGCTTGAAGTACAGATGAAAAAAACAAGGAGGTGGTTTGGCTACTGCTGTGAAAGAACGTTAGCATTCCCCAAATGAGACTACAAGATTATTATCCTATATGTCACTGCAGGTATGTAGAAATGTCCTGATGCTGGATCGTATCAGTCAGGGGAACCTGTCAACAAGTCCTCCTCTAACTATCCAATGTCATTAACCAGTCTCAATGGGCTTGGACAAGCCAGAAAAGAGAGAGCATCTCTATTGATCAACGAGCATGTAGCTGTCGCATTAAAGATGCAATGCAATGTTGGACTATTTCTGAAAAACCTATGGGAACTGCTGCTCAATATAGTCATTATCAAGCTCATGAATAAGTGTTCCTTATGGTCACTGAATAGTAGAAAATGAACCATAGTTCATAGTCTCTAAAGAAGCCCAATAGGATACAATGTGCCATCTAAACTACATTTAAATTCCATTCAGTAAAATGGATACAAATAAAGACATAAACTAAGACATAAAACAAATGTGTGAAGCTCAAAACATGAACCAATATGTTTTAGGTAAACAAAGGGCCAATGTGTGGCAGAAGGAAAAAACATCCAAAAGATTGGTGGAGCAGAAAACTCCAAAATACCCCCATCATCCCCTTCTCCCTGTCTTATGCGCTAATGCTATCCAGGCTCTCTGGAGACACAAGGCTTAATTGCATGCTGATTTGCATAATTGTGCATATTAATGTGGTTTCCTTATGAATATTCATATTTCGCCTTTGATTTTTGCCTAATTAAAAAAATGTGTGTGAGAGAGCGAAAGAGAAAGAGTGAGTGAGGGGATGGAAGGAGAAAGCAAGGGGACTAGAGAGAGAGAGAGGGAGAGAGAGAGAGAGAGAGAGAGAGAGAGAGAGAGAGAGAGAGAGAGAGAGAGAGAGAGAGAGAGAGAGAGAGGGCGAGAGAGTGAGAGCTAGGGAAAAGAGGGAGGGAGAGTGAGAGGGGTCTGGGTGAGATCAGCAGCCTGGCTGACGAGTGAGAATGAGTGATGAGACTAACAGAGCGGTGCAAGCACCTACACACGCTGCGACAGCCGTGATCTATGGAGCTGATGCCAGTGGCATGGAGAATCAGGCAAGCAGGGAGGAGAAGGGACCTCAAAAGATCAGCCTCGCTCACTGTCAGATCGGCCCTGCTGAAAGGCCACAGCACTAATAAAGCGCAGCACCACCGTCAACCATGTCCAACGACACAGGACACTGGTGATGGGCTCACTGCTAAATAAAGATGACAGACTTTGTATGAAGACACTTCAGCCAAAGCTTGTTGCCAGGAGGAGTTATAACAAATTAAAGGAGATAAAATCCAGTTCAGAGGAAAGACAAATCTATGAAAGCCAATGGGCCAATAGTCGGGTTCTAGCCTTGCAACAAATAAACATATTTAAGTTTTAACTGCCAGACACTCATCTTACTTCATCCAAATTTGCTGGCATACATTAAGTATTTTCACAAACACTGCACAATCACAAACTTCCATCAGGTAACACGCAAAATTATATATTATCACTGTCAATAAATAATCTGCATTGAGTAGGCCTAGCAGGCCAACAATTTGAGTTTATAAAGGTAACCTCATAATCCTCACTACCATTTCCAATACACCGCTCACCCTCCTATGAAGCCTCCATTTGGCCAGCGGGGGAGCAGAGGATAGAGAGAGAGCACGGCTGTGCAGGAGAAGTCTGACAACATTGTTTCACACTTAGTGGAGTAATTAACTCGGAGGCAATTAAAACAAGGTGGAGAGCTGCTGAGGTGACACTGAAGCTCAGCCAGCCTACGAGAGCCAAACACTGCCATGCCAGAAGAGAGGAGAGGAGCAAAGGGAAGAGGATAGCTATCTTTATATTTTTGTTGAACTGTTGCCATGTAACACATTTAACTGTCACTGCTGTCAACCAAAAAATTGTAAAAATCAATATCTTTTGAATGATAGCCAAAGAGATAAACTGGCGACATAACAAATGAGTTAACTGAACCCAACAAGCACCCAGATGTGCTATGTGTCTATAGTGTTCAGGGTCTGAAATTAACACCCACCAAGCGCCAAATGGTGCTAAAATTTGTCTTTGGTGGATAAATAAATAAGGGTCACCAACCAGACTGGCCAATAACTTTTTGAGACAATAACATTTGAAGGCTTCAGTTATACAGTTTTTTTAAACTTTTGGTCTTTTTTTCCTCTTCTAAAACTTTGAAACTACACTTCAAAATGTAATGTGAATTCTTCTGCACTTTGTGATGTGTGAATTGCAAACTTGCATAAGTGAGCAAATTTTAAATTCTGATTCTATGTACAAAATGGCACTGAAAGGAGATAGGGTGACATATTTCTATGAAAAATTTATTATTCATTATTTTGGCCAGTAAAAATATTTTTAGCAGGTACCTTGTTTTTCTAATTTACCAGCCTTTAGCAGGTGAAAAAAGAAAAAAGCTTATTTAGGATATATATAGCGATAGTGCGTATTCTCAATTCAATTTAATGAATGGTGCACATCAAAATTCAAAGGATATGGGGTTGGCAACCTGTTAATTATTTGAAAACACAAGCGGACAGGTTCTCTGGATGTGTATCCAACCCGATTGCATCCATCCAGAGTTTGGCAAGGCTAGTGTGAATAAACCTCCAGTGAAAGTTACAAGGCAAGACAAATACTATTGAGTCACGACCAGAGCCCAAAGAAATATTTATTTTCTGAGCCACAAAGCCTTCTCACAGTTGCAAGCTCTGAAAAACATCTAATTTAGTTGAAGGAAGCCAAAATCCTTCACGTCTTCTTCAGTCTCAAGGCTTAGGCTTTCCAGCTACAACACACCAATACACAGTGCAAAGCAAGTGACACAATACTGCGAGTGTGTGTGGGTGCGTGTGTGGGTATACAAGTGAGTGTGTGAGTGTGAGAGTCAAAAAGAGAGGGAGTAAGAGACAGTGAGAGAGACCGCATGTGTAAACTTGCAATGTTGTTTGTTGTGATCGGGGGGGGGGGGGGGGGGGGGGGGGGGGGGGGGGAGCAAGCCTGTCGTATCTCGTGTGCGTGTGTGTGTGTGTGTGTATGTTGAGAGGGTTGGAGACGTTGCCAGCAGCTGCAGAGGTGACAGAGGGGACGCCTTGCCTGAAGCTTGTGGGCTGGCCAGCTCCCACCACACACCGTCACACTCTGCCTCCCCTATTTCTCAAACATCCCGCACTTCTCTCCAATCCTTTCCTCTCCTCTCCCCTCCTCTCCTCTCCCACTCCTACCCGACACACCCCTCTCCTCCCCCCCTCCACACATGCCTCTGGCCACTGAGGAGGGGAGAAGGACGCCTAATGCAATTAGCACCCCTCTGAGCACTTTTGTGTTGATGAATAGAGGTGGTCTGGTGGGCCACTAGGCTGCTCTCTGCCGTTCCCGCGCTGCTGGGTCTCCTAGTATACAAGCCGCCAAGGTGACGTCATAGATGGACGTTGTTCTGCCTTCCATTGTCATCCTTGCATTTCTACGATCAATAGTTTTCCCGGCCATAATCATGCAGTATTGCGGAATAATAAGCAATACTGTAAATGCAACACTGCACCTCAGGACTGTCTTTTGTGTTTACTTTAAAAATATGGGAGGCACGTCTGTTGACAAAAGCAGCCATAAAATCTAAGGAATAATGTACACCAGCATCTGAAGCGCCTCTTGTCTTCTTCACCTAGAAAGACCGGGTACTATGTCTGTACTATATAACATGATACAGATCTAAGAAAAATTCTTGGCCTGGAATTGTGGATGTTAGCACTTTGACTCTCAAGTGCTATTAGGGGTACCTGGAGTTCTCTGAAAGTTAAATGTGACAGCTTGAAGTATCGCATTCAAATGGGTGTCAATGACCAAGGGGCACACTTTAGGACTTGGGGAGGGGGGGGGGGGCAGGAATTAACTCCTCACTGCTAAGTAATTGCCTGCCGTAATAGAAACAAACAGAATCCTGCCTTCCACAGGCTGATCCCTCTATTCAACAAGCTCTCTCTTCCACTCTGGCCACTCACTGCATGCTGGGACAGTTTAAGAGGCTGCGAGCTGGGGGTGAGGGGCTTTGTCTCGGGCTCAAGCCATTTCCTGCAGATCAGTGGGGGTAAGAGCCCTGTGCCGTGTTGGGGGAGGAGTGTTTTACACTTCAGGGTGGGGGAGTCGTTTCAAGTCCATAAGCCCCCTTTTTTGCCTTTGTTCCTCAGTGGCTGAGTTCTCACTCTGGGGAACGCTGGGGAGTGTGACTCGATTTCACACGGCAGGTTGGCAGGGTGACAGAGGAATGGAGCAACACGACTTACTAATAACATTCAGGAAGAGAGAAAAGCACGCTCAAAGGCTTCAGGTGTTTTGGAGGAGGAAACTGACAGCCAGTTTGCACTTTAAAATAGTGAAGTAAAGAGAGCCAGATTCTAAAAAAATGACAAAACTATAGTGATGAGAGGGGTATTAAAATTAAAATAATTTAGATAAACTCATATTAATAAATCTACACACAATAGTCTCAATTCCTTATGTTAATACTATCTTCCAGGTACTTATATAAATTTTAATCTATAGTCCTATGTTTCTGTTTCTCAAAATAAGTGTCATACAGTTACATGAACTCCAAAGACATTTCAAGTATATAGCTCATAGCTCATTATGGATGGATAAAAGCAGAGAGTTTAAACAGGAGAGACCACCACACAAACAGGCATAGAGCAAGCTGTTGCATGTCCCTAAATGAAAACTACCACTCACTAAGTGCCGAGCCCTATACACCATACGACCAGCAGTAAAATAAACAAATGTGTTCCTCACCCTGCCTAGGTAAAATACAGATGCATTACTTCCTGGACACAAATGTCATACATTTTCATTCTCTTACAAGCATTTGCCAATTCCTAACAGCTATAAATTGTGAAAGTATGCTGAATGTAGTGAATTTCTATTTGATGTGGCTAATAGAGAAATAAGGCTTTGTTGATCTACAATTAGTACATTTGTTTTGCCAAAAGGCACATGGATGGGGCACAGAACAGTCCTCTCAAGTTTTGTCATCATTTCGGGGTTTTCGGATTATATCCAGATCCATTTTTTCCCCCACCTATGGGTAACATGAATGGGGTTTTTGGATCCCATTTTGCCAATCGTTCTGTTCTTAAAATGGGTGAAACAATGCATATAGAAATGACATACCAAAGTTATTACATATTTTAACATGTTGCTGAATAAAAAAAATATATATTTTGCCAACAACCATGGTGTGGATGTTGCATTATCCTCTCTTCACAAAGACACAAAATGCTGGAACGCTAAGCTAAGTATGGTCAGCATTTTTTTTTTTTTTCATTGCAGCTTCAAAACTCATCAGAAACCACCTCAACAAATAAAGAAATGCATACTAGAGAAACCCCCAAAAGCAAAAATAGTCAATATTAGTGTTGGATGTAGTTAAACACAATCATTTTATACTCCTATTCATTTTCATGTTAGACTGAAAGGGGGCGGGATCTGTAATCCCTTATTTGGGCCAAAAAATGATGTCACGCTTGAGCGGACAATCCAGCCATGCCAATAAACGGTAAGTTCATAACAACAAAATAATATAAAAAATATAATTCAATATTGAGCAAGAAATTTATAACACTTCTTTAAGACTTATTGGGTGGGAGTGAGTAGGCAACAAAATTATATATTCTGAGGATCTGATGTGGGAATCTTACCTGATCCACCAAACTGGCTGCTAGCGAGTGTCGTCGGTCGGTTCTTCCCGTTGGCTACAGGAGGTGCGAACATCTACAAGAGAGAAGGGGAAAGATAAGTAAGACGGCACAGGAAGGCTCACTTCACACATCCTATTTCCACTAATAAGCGAGATCACATACTTTGTCTTTCGGTTGTTCCTATGTGATTTCTACTGAATTATGTTTTTGTTTTTTTTCCTCCGGGTTTTTCCTGTGGAAAAATAGCCTAAATAAAACATTTATGGAGTGTCAGTCCAAAAATGAGATATAAGCCATTTGAAAAACGTGATGCCTCCACTGACAAAATAACTGCTGAGACAACAGTAAAACTTGTTAGTAGATACCATCAAGTTATTAGCATTTCTGAGCTCCTTACTTGCAAAATAGTAACATTTCAAAAAAGATGGCAGCATCATTTTTAATATTGAACAATAAATAACAGGTGACATTTTCCCCAAAGTAAATATACACCATTTTAGAATGAAATACTCTAGATATAAGTATATTCATAAATATCTAAAGGCATGAATTCTAAACAGGTCAAAGTCTCAGATGAGGCCAGAGGTTTTGTCACAGAGAGACTGTGGGCTCCACACTGCGGCCACAGTTTGGTCTAAATGTCTGCTGAGGGCCGTCTTCCGGTAACATTTCATCAAACTCCACTGAACCAACCTTTCTGTATCTAGGCCATCTATACCACAAGCCAATCTGCCAACACCGCATCTGATGAATTTGTTTTACCGGGTTTGTCTTTGTAAAGCAGACTGATATCTGATTTGGAGACTTTCATTTTTCTTTTTTTTTTTGTTTGTTCCCATCACATTTGGTTGTAAATATCTCAAATGTGTTCAGTTTTGCTTTTTCATGTCCAATCTAATATATGTTCACTGGCTAGCCAGGAAATAAACAAAAAGGACACAATTTGGTTGTACAGTGTTGACAGTTTCTCACCCAATTATCAATGTCATATTTAGACTGAACATCTGCTGATACAAATTGGCAGCTGATCAATCTGAGCATCTCTAACGCGAACGCAACTGACTAATGAGCACCTCCCACAAAACCCCCATCAGAACAAGGAATGTTTTTTCCCCCTCCGTCTTTCCTCTGCATACCGTTAGTGTAGCAAAGAATACAACTACATTAATAGAGCGGTTGACTGCATCCAGCAAGCCATTACAACACAGCTCCATTGACAATATACATGCCCTAACAATCCATTTAAATTCACTTTAAAATAAGGCTAGTCCTGTAGTTCCACAATCTTACACATCATAAGGCTTCAATGACTCAAGCAACGCTTTTAATACCTCAGTGTTAATCAACTGTAGTTAGTTAAAAGAAACCTCACGGGACATTAAGTCTGCTGACAAACATTTCATTCATTAGGATTCATGGTGTGGAATTACCTTTTGTCCCCCAATAATAATAATTATCCAGAACGGACAATTTAGTCTTTGCCAGCTATTCAATTTATCAGGGGAAAAAAATTGCCACTGCTCCATTGGGCTTATGAGGTGTGTATGTCAATGCAGAGCTCAACAAAGGCTTCAAAACAAATGAAAACACAGGTAAATAAAAGCCAAACAGAATAACTCCAGCCACTCTGGAGAGGATGTCTGGAGAATACTTCTGAAAGCATCTCTGTGAAAATCATCAGCCATCAAACTAGGTTTGCCGTGAACAAAACAAAACTGAAAAAATAATCCTCCTAAAGACTGAAAATGTGACACAAAGAAATGCATCTCCCCAGAATAAAGCAGAAGCTGTCAGCTCGGCCCAGATCATATATCACAATGTTTCCCCTTGAATTTCTGTTAACAAGGCGAACAGGGGTAAATTTGGTTCTGGGACTAACACCAGAATTACTTCCACTATTTTCTGCATTGTTAAAATGGCACTTACTACTTATAAATATACACTATAAATGTATACGGTAAATATGTGCGAATTACCTGGTATTCTACATTGTCTGTTTAGGTGAATGCTTAATTTTCATTGTCTACGTTTTCCCAACAGTGGATGTAATTTCCCTGTAGTCAGGCTCCACTTCCCCCCTGCTGTATGAATGAATGTAGCTGAGCATTGTATCACCTACACAGCCGACTAACCTATATTTAGGGCCTGAATACATTTGTAACCAGTGAACCTGAGGTATAGCTGTATTTTCCTGGCCATGCTTTGATCTATTCAGTGCTACCCCTGCCATGCCCAGGATGAAGGATGGAAAAATCTTCAGCTGACTCTACCTATTGTTAAACTGCATTAAAATTTACTGTTGCAAATCTTGAAAAATTAATCTCCCCCACTTACTTTCCCACCCCTTACCCCACTTTTCTCATTCAGACCTCCTCTCTCTCCCTCCTACTGGCACCCAAACCCCTATCCCACTCTCTTTAGCTCTTCCTCCCCATGCCACCCACGTCCCACTGCCACCCAGAACCACCCAGGCTGCTCTCCCACTGTCTTACCGCACTGAAATCCAGGAGGTCGCTGAGTTCCTTGTCAGTTCCCACTGCAGCCATTCTTTGCTGCTGCTGCTGCTCGTTCATACCCTTCAGTCTCTAATAAACCCTACGAGAGAAATTTGCAGATGCGGGATTTTAATGGCACCGGCGAGTACAAACACACATTAAATGTGGCTCTAAAAAAAGGGGAGGAAAACAATAATGCATAATTCAAACTACCACAGGTTTGTTATATCACTTACAACAATCATGTAGGCGAGTTATTCATCTCCTATAAACATGCCAATGCTGGGCTATGTCAGCACTATTCTTAAAAAGCAAATGCAACTTACATATTCCCCCCCCCCCAAGCATCTATTCCATGATGGGAATTCAAATTTGAGATTTAAAAGTAACATATCCGTTCATGTCCTATGCAAAAATCTTGTGCATTTCAAAATTTGCAATATGAAAATCAACGATCATCTATTAAATCTCAGCCAGCCTAAACATACAGCCCGAGTTATTTCCATATTGACATACAGACCAACACGGGAAAATAGACAACATTAAGCTATTTAACACTATTGACTCCTTTAGGCATGTCTACTGAAAGATGCTAATTTCACTCAGACACTGCCTTGCCATCCAAGCAGTGGAAGAGACACTGACATGAAATGATGAATACGCTGCCTTTAGTCAAATCACTACCAAGAAATCACTTAAAATTTGTCTTTCTTTTTATGCAACCCTGGCAAATAACACAGCCATATGTCGATCATTGCTACATAAAAGAGAATGTAATACATTTACAATTACAGACATAATTGGGACTATTGTTAGCCCAAGGAAATAGGGGTGAAAGGCAGAGTTAATGACTGTATGCAAACACGTCATTACCAAATTACCATATGTCAACTCAGAAGGAACCTTGTCAAATGACACAGCGAGCTTGAATACTGGATTTACCCTGTGTTTTGCATTCCAACGCAAGCCTGAGGCAGCTCTCTGATGCCGAGCAGTGGTTCTGCAAGCCTCACAGAGAACTGGTGGTAAGGGGAGCGAGTGGAGGAATAGAGGCACTTGGACACCAACAGGTGGTGTGCTTTTACAGCCTCTTTTGTAATCCAGCACTAGCACAAATTGTTGTGGCAATAAAAAAAAAAACAAAAGAAGGCCTTATAGGAAATGTAATTTCTAAAATGTAAACATAAGGAGATCAGAAGATTCAAATGACCCAAGAAAAGATTTTCTCAACTGAGAATCACTTGAATACAAATTATAATGGAAAAAATTAACAAGAGTGTGAAACATAAAATCCCTTTTCCCACATGTATGAAAATTAACACACGTCACCTCATGGGAGCCAAACAGGGCAGTCTGGGTTTAGTGAACTCAGGCTAGCTGAACTAATTTAACCTTGAGACAAGGAAAGGAAGTAAGCAAACACAACACATTGCCCCAAGTGTAAATAGGCTAGGAATATGCCTGTCACTGCCTTTCCAAACTTTTGGATAAGATGGCTAATGAAGGACAAAAAAAAAATAGGTCAAACACACTACTAACACAAACTACTATTCCCAAATATATGGGCACATCTGACAGTTAAATGGAGTAGAGTATGGAGCAGCTTATTGTAACAAAATGGCATCTTCAGCTACTGTTGGATCAATATTTGAAGGAAGCAGATTAGGGGTCTTTGTCACCCCACACAAGGCAGAGAAGGCAGGTCACCCTCCGCCAAAGAGCCTGCACCTCCAGTGAAACAAACCATTGGGGAAGCTAGCTAAACAGATGCTGTGCAACAAAACTTCATATTTAGCACTAGTTCATGAAAATGATGTGTGTCTCTCTGAGTTTTTGACCACGTTTTTCAAACATAAGGATGGGTCAGATTAAGTTCCCTTTACCTGCTTAACAAACCTGTAATTACTAGTGGAACAATATGTTGACATTGAAAGATTTTATAATTAAAAAGCACAATTCTGTGCGCATAGACTATGGATAATTTTAGTTGTGTTATTGGTCCTAATAAAAATGTCAAAACAACAAAAAGCTAAATAAAATACTATGTAAATATGTGTTTATCTAATTGCTATTACTGCGGGAACAAGAACGTTCGTACTGAGTAGAAAGGCATATTCAACAGTTGCTACAAATATTGCACAAAAGAAACAGATGTAAAATGACTTCCACCAAAAACACATTAGTAAATGTGCCAAAATAATAACCACCGAGTCCAAGAGTTTTAAGAATGACTGTAAACATCTAGGCTACTCCAGGGTGTATACATTACTAGATGATCTCGTTTTGGCTAGGCCACATCCAGGGCCAAGCTACTGCTGACAACTAACCCATTCACGATTTATTTTGAACCATCTCGAAATTATCCTTGGATTAAACACACGATAGTCTCCAGTATCTCTTCCTAATGAAAAGAAATTATGTGTAAAAGAAGCGGCGTGGCCTGACACTCGAGGATAAAGGCAATGCTCCAAACTTATGCAACAAATATTGGGCTCTTTCTTTCAGATATTAGGGTTCAAGTCTTGCATTATGAGGGAGTTCAGTAAAGGAGATGGTGGGGGTGGGGGCAAGAGGAATTTCCTGCCAAATGTGCAATAAAATAAAGTCTAGCTTGGGACCCAGACACTGCCATAAAGGAATGTTTAAAGGGCTACCAAGGCGTTTTTATAGAAAGTTTGTTTATGGTTGTATGGAAAATACGTGTACAACAGAAAGTTTAAAATGCTCACCAACATTACTGAACGTAAAGATTTCATATTTCCATATATTGTCTAGTGCAAGTAGGCTAGAAGAGACACACGGTGAAAATCAAAACGAGGCTTATTAGACAGGACTAACATTTAGTTGAGTCTTTTTGTAGAACAAAGGAGTAATTTCCTCCTCTCCGTGGTCGATGCGGAGACCATCACACACTTGGCTCGCCACCTCAAACCAGACAAAAACTTACATCCCCCGCTTTAACCACACATTCCCAAAACTTTTCGAAAATTGCAGGCGTCAAAATGTATGTCAATGAAACCTATCGAATTCATGCAACTTTCCCAAAAACAGTAGTGAAAGAATTGTGTTTTACCTCTGCTCTCCAAATGTGTGATATCCAACAGTAAAAAGAAAAGCGGAGACTCGCAAGGGGAAAAACATAAAACTTCAAGAGAATTTCGACCTCAGTGCATGAAACGCATTGGATCACAGTAGATGTCTTCCTTTTGTCCTGGTAAGCCTGGTTTTCATACAGCGCCCACGTGTTTGATACAATGTAACAAGTCTGTGTGCAAACAAATCTATTATAGTAACTAATCTCGCGTCTTCCTTTTTTGTTGTTACAATTGAGATGATTTCATTCTTCTCGTAGACATCTTCACCACCTCCGTCCACATTGTCAGACGCAACAACGTATCCCTCCGCATAAAGTGAGGGCCTCAACGCCAGCGGTGTCCAATTTCAAACGCCTTTGAGAGACTAGCTATTTTTACGGATAAAGAAATATAGCTTCAATAACTTCCAAGCGTCAAATCGATGTATTGGTGTTATGTTGAAGCTCGGTGTCTCTCCGCTCGGACTGCAATCCTCAAAATGTAGGAGCGCTTCGGGCACTATGTTCTCCAGCGGAAGGCTATCGTAAGAAAGTTAGCTGCGATTACACAGCAGCTTGACGAGATGGCACGATAAATGCGAAGAGGTTTAGCCAATGGAAAAGCGTGTTTAGTTGATTGGCGGCCGTATAAGCCAGCGGGCGGCTGCAAACACAGCTTGGACCCTCCCTCTTCTTGACGCTCACTTTCCCTGTGTGCTCAGGGAGGCTGGCTGAGGGGGGCTTCAATATGCCCGCTGACATCATTTTATTTCTGTGGTTGGTGTGGCCTCCGTTTGCTTTTTTAAGGAGTATCTCCATTAGGCTCCAAATGATTTTCTTTTCATTAGAACAACTGTAAACTGAATTATGATTTACATTTGTTAAAATAATTACGTTATTACACTGTTATGGTCAGGGTTTGTGTCAAAATTTTGATCATATAAAAACATCAGCCTGTACGGCCACAGGAGCCACAGATAGTATTAGCTACATTTGTGAAGTGACAATAGGAGCTACATGACATGTAGTACATGAATATGTTTTATCTACACCTTTTCTTATATTGGTTGAATGATGTAATGAGTTGTTAGGAAGGGGAACCATTCACTGATTCCTGTGTTTGAACTTGGCTATCAAAAATAGCATTGAAAGAACTGATGAATTTAAATTAACAGACAAAAAACACTATAGTAGAAACCATGGTGTGCTTGGGAGCACTTCTCAGTTTTTCCAACCCAGCCCTGTTTTCACACTAATATGTCACCTAGCAGAATATGCATTAGGCTACTGTAGATGCATCTTAAAATTTGATGCACTACAAGTCTCAGCTAATGATGAGCTGTTTCATTACAGCTCATTTGGAAAAAATATACAACATAAAAGAAATCCTGCCGACAGAGAATCATATTTTAACCTTTCACAACTCTTGGCTTTTGCATCAATAGATAATGTAACATTATGTCCACATAGCCACCGGTTCACATTGAGTTTTCTGTAATGATCCGACAAACATAACACCAAGGCACCCCTAGTAACTGTGCCTGCTCCAGAGCAGAGTGGAGAGGAGGGAAACGAAAGAGTATAGGATCACAGAGTAGGGGATCATAACAGAGAGCATGGATGTGGGGGGAGGGGAGAGGAGGAGGTGACAGAGAGAGAGAGAGAGAGAGAAATAGTGCAGAGAAAATAGTTAAAACAGGCAGGGCATACTGGATGATCATCGGGAATTTGTCAACAGTATTAAGATGCTGCTTTCACAAGCTTACAGGATAAATACATATAGATTTGAAATGAACTGCAATTCAGTCAGGATGACGGTGATCTACTTTGATTGGTATAACTTTAGATTGCCGTGCCATGTAATTTCTGTGCTCCCTCCCTTTATTCAATGTGCACACACAATATCCCTATGTGATTTGGCTCACATGAAAACACAATAACCAGTCTATTGAAAACTGTATGTAGGTGTTACACAGCTGCTGTTTCTAACCTAAGGGCAAACTTTGACAAAGAGGAGGGAAGTTAGAACGGCCCTTCTCTGTTTCCTGTCTACAATCTCAGAAATGACCATTTTATATTTACAGAAATTCTAGACATGTATTATTTTTATATTAAAAAAACAAGATTCAGAGATATCTTCAACATCATAAACCTTGTAAGTTAAAAATCAGTTGTCACTATCAACCACTGGACATTAGCATATTTCCTTTGAGTCATTATATAGCCAGAACGCGTACACAGGCCTTTGCCCTAGGTGTAAGCTATAGGCAGCAAAACTGAGCCATAGCAAATGCAAATTCTGTGTAACTGGCTAGCATTATTATAAACCTCACTCTAATGCCTCAATCTGTCTGTTTGCACAAAGGTTACCAAGGGAAAGGGGATTCGCTGTCAATAGGACATATAGGTAAATAATCCGTTGGGTGTCCCTTGGGTGAGGAGAAAGCCTCAGCACAGAACATTAATTAGTCTCATGGACCGTCTTTGGAATGTAATGGGGTTACTGCTTGGAACAAACGCACATATGGGCCATAAATACCTTTACAAACACACCATGCACACATCCACACATGCACACACACGCACACAAACACCCAGACATATGCACACGCAGACACACGTATACACACGCATACACACACAAAATGCACTAAGCCAAAAAAATGAAAAGACAGCCGCAGCATCAGAAAATAATCACAGCTATCAAAGAAAGGGCATCTTGAGCTATTTATCTAACACCTATTTGGAATCCTTTCATTGAGGAATGTATTAATCAAAAGATTAGATTTGAACAGATGGAAACATCTGTTTTGGGAAATGAATTTCTAGTAGAAGCAGAAAAATCTCTCCTACTCTCTCTTTTTCCAGTAGATGTTAGGCCTTGAGTAAGAATAGTGCTGTTGTCAGTATTAGCAATGAGGCTTGTAAGCCCTCCAAGTAGTTTGTAGTAACAGCTGGGTCTGACATGGAGAGCATGTACAAGGGCAACCAGGCTGAAGAGAGGGAGGGGGCGGTAGAAGAAGAACGGAAAAAAATGAGAATCTTCAACTAAATGAACACAGAGTGCATCAAACGGTGACACAAGGTTAAACTGAAATTAGTTGTAAAACAGGCAGCAACGACTGAGGAACTGAGCGATGCAATCAAATGTTTATTGAAGCATAACCCCCTCTTTCACAGTATCAGCATCATACCTATTATTGTCTTTTACAACTGAATTAGAGTGGCACAGCATTCTCAATGGAGCTGAGGCCAGTAGCTGGATTAATATGTTATTTGGTTAAATTAACAACAATGTAATTTTTCATTCAGCTGTTTC
Organism: Centroberyx affinis; assembly: GCF_046629955.1. Lineage (NCBI taxonomy): Eukaryota > Metazoa > Chordata > Actinopteri > Beryciformes > Berycidae > Centroberyx > Centroberyx affinis. Next base: position 72,646 of record NW_027280485.1, on the reverse strand, counting down.
CAAGCAAAGCAATTTAATTAGTGCCGTCCGGAATATATGAAGGCTATCATGCTATTGTCCTTTATTGTTTTTATTTTGTAAAATGACGTGGACATAAAAGACCAGATAGAGAACTCTAAAAGCAGATTAAATTTTTATTCTAAATTTATGTTTCATTATCCAAACTGACTATGGGTAACCCACCACATGGTAACCTTAAAGCTTACAGCATCATTATGCAGGAAGGAACAAACAAAAACACAAACACGTCGTCCATAATCTCAAAATACATTCACAGTACAATGGACAGTCAAAGACAAATCCGGGGAGGGATTCTGTCACACATGCCCTCGTTGATTCCTTCAAGCCATTCCCCGCTTCATATCTGTAATTAACGACAGATGCACATGGAAAATTAGCATATGTTTGGCACATTGGTGCTAATCGGTCATATATTTGTGCATATTAATGAAATATTTATCTATGTACACATCTTTACAGTCACATAAATTCACACAAGAAACAACAGTGTGTACTAATGTGTACTAATTACTTAATCCTGCCTGGATTTTTTTTCAATCAATAATACTTTGAACGGAGAATAAATAAAGGAGGACAATCCCGCATTGTTGTAGAACATCCATGCATAATGGATGCATTACACATGCCACCATTGATTCTTGTTTCCTTGAACTCCAAACAAATAGCCACAATTTACACTTGCATTACACCTCGCCACAGTGTGATGGCTGTGTTTTATGCTAGCTACCTGTCTTAACACTCTCTACACATTTAGCCCTCGGTGTCCTCCTGTTCTGCCCATAGGAAGCCAGCCATGCAAGCCAAACCACATCACCAGGTTATATCACACACATAGATAAGCCCATATACATATATGCATACAAGCACGCATGCACGAACACACACACACACACACACACACACACACACACACACACACACACACACATACACACACTCACACTCACACTCACAGAGCTCAGTGGTGAGGCAAGCTGCTCACCTCCTTCCATACTGAGCCCCTCGCAGCCAATTGCCTGTAATAGTAGAGGCTTAGGTTTGGGTGGGGGAAGGGCAGAGGTGCATAGGTTTCTGATCAGACAAGAAAACTAGGCCAAGACCAACAATCCCTCTCCCTCAAACCCTCAGCCCCTCCCAAATGCGGCAACTTGTTACAGGGTTATGACAATCACTTGCAAGACTGTCATTAATGGAGAAACAACGAAGTGATTTTGACCCACAACACGTGTATTTAGAGGCATAAAAGCTTCACGTAGTTGGGCTATGATTCATGCTTCCTTGCCCCTTTGGAAGCTGTCCTCCAATAAGAGTTAGAGGCTGGGGGTAGGAGCGGATAGATTGATAGTGTTGGCTGAGTGCCCATGCTCTGAGTCTATCTGTGCTGAAGGGGAGGAGACAGGGGGAATCTATCTGTTGTGCTCTCTGTGCTCATGATAAACTGACTCCCGTCAAGCTTCTACCCCCTATTACAGCTCGCTTGGCAGAAAACACCCAAACTCGGACCGACTCCCAACATATTAGACAACAATAAAATGTGTGGAGACTGGAGTGAGTGATTTAAACAAGGCAATAATCCACAAGGTTAGGCTAACCTCTTTCAGCGATAGTTGGGGAAACATAAGTGAAAGAGAGCAATTGTTTTGGAACGCATGAGGACAACACACCTTCTTGAATTCAGTCTCCAAAACAGTTGATATCTAAAGGGACACAGAGAACCCAGAGTTCATGTAATCACAAACGGGACCATCTTCAGCAAAAAAAAAAAAAAAAAAAAATACAATGTTTTTCTCCCTTATCCCAAAACTGTAATTCCCACAGAGCTCCACAGAGGGAAAGAAAATGAGTTTGAGGGATTGACCATGACATTAATCCTCCCAAACATTACAGTTCTAGACAGAACACAATGCTGTGTGTGAAAGACAGACCAACACCAAGCAAATCAGCAATCTATTTACTAAAGGGAAAAAACTAAATCGACAATCCTTTTGGCCTCTGTCTTGTCTCATTTAACATACACTTCCCCGGACGCCGCCTTCCCCCGGTCTCTCTGGTGATTTTATGGGACCCCTCCCTGCCATCTTGGATTCCCATTATTGTGCAGTTCTATGGGTGCCCCTGTTCTGCCACCCACGCTTCAGGTACAGTGAACAGAACACTGGCTTCCTGTTTACAAAACCAGGCGCAGAACCCCACCACCAGACCGGCAGATTGTATGGCCGAGGAAGAGAGCACAAATGAGACTGTGAGGGTGGTTGAAGATGGAAGCATGATCCGGGGAGTTTGATTTTTTTGTTAGGAGATGAAGAAAGGGAAGAGAGAGAGAAAGAGAGAGTGAGACAGACAGAGACAGTGCGGGGGAGAGAGGAGGAGTATCCCTGGCAAAGTCAAAAATCTCTATCTAAATGTGAAAATAATACAGTAGTCCTATATCGAGGGGGAGGTGTGCCGAAAGTCATATGATAACAATCAGATCAGAGGCTGAATTGACTCTAAATCAATTGAAGTAGGCATGTCAGGGCTGTGCTGGACAGGAGGGGGAAGAGAGGGAGTGAAAGGGAGATAGATGTGAGCCTGTGTGGGGGAGGGAAGCAGAGATTGTTGGTGTCGTGGGAGCACTGGAACAACAATAACAGCAGTGTGTGTGTGTGTATGTGTGTGTGTGTGTCTCTGTGTGTGCGTGTGTGTGTACGTGAGTGACAGAGTGAATGAGTTAGTGTGGAAGTGGAAGTAGGGATGTGTTATAGCTCACAAAAGTGATGAAATGACATCTCCTTTACTTCACCACACAGCTGCTACTGCAGCAAAGAACACACTGTTGAGATATCTGACCTTTTATCCTCCCTTTCCTTTGGTAGCTGCTGGTCAGAAGTGTCTGTTTGCCTGTCATGTTCTCCTCTAATTAGCTATGTCTATGCTGTGACTACAGTGTGTCCATAACAAAACGATTTCTGCCAATTGATACTCATTTTATTACTATAATCTGGATTGGTCAAACATGACTTCTTATTTTAATGGGCTTTTACTGAGTGAAAATGCGACAAATACACCCCCTAATTTGATCTAAATGTGTTTTGAAAGATGCTCAAAATACACTGATATTCCTCCAAATACTCTGGGCCAGTACACATATCATCAAGTAATTGTTTAAAATAACTGAGCTAATAATTTAGACTACAGCCTTCAGGTAAAAACAAATCTGATATGAAAACTTATGGATTTGACAAAATTCAGGTTGAGGGTTCTCTTTTTCGTTGTTTTCTCTATTTCTTTCATCTCTTTTTCTCCTCCCCTCCCCCCTTTCTTTGCAGATTAGAATTCATTAGCAATCAAAGAGCCTCCAGAGAGCTCCAGCTCTTAATTACCTACTCATTTGCATTTTTGCATATTAATGACTGCAGGGTTTTGGTAGGGTTTTTGCCGCAGTGGTTTAAAGGCACCTCAGTCCTCTGTTCTCCTGGGAGGAGGAGAGATGGCCAGAGGCAAGGCTCCAAGCCTCTCCCGTCCCCCCTCTATCCTTCCTGATGAGAGTTGGACAAGGCGAGGGGAGGGGTGCTGGGTGGGGGCATATGGGAGGGGTGGGGTGGGGGGGGCTACAGGGGAGCATGGGTTAAAGGTCAATGTCCCTGATCAACATAAGAAAGAACACATGTCTTCGGCACAGCCTAATTATTGTCATATTGAGTAGTTTAAACACCTGATCTGAACAAAATATACCCCGAGAGAAACTGGAAATCTATGCTGCAGAGATTGCTCACGTGTATTTATTGAGGACGGCAGCTAGTTTGGATGAAACTCATGTCCCACACTGTGTGGAGGCAGGGGCATTTTATATCCCTGGAGAAAGGTGTGTACCGGGGAAAATGAGGCTAGTGTGTGTGTTGCTGTTTTCCTTTACATTAAAGCCTGTCTCCAAGTGTGCATTGTGAGAGTAGTAAGAGACTCATCTACTGTGAGTCTTAATGGTATACACACAAACACACACACATATGCAAGGAAGAATATAAACCACACCCCTCTACACATAAGCATATAGACAAATAAACACATGTAAACAGAAACAGAAGCAGTCACAGCCACATACACACACACACACACACACACACACACACACACCACACACACACACAGACTGAGGGAATAATGCCACTAGAGACACCAGACAACAGCTCCCAGGCATCTCCTAGCCCCTAAAGTGCTGCTGTTCCTCTTATCCAATATGTTTTGACTGCAACAACGATGTCTGAACATGGAAAATAACATCGTATCCCACTGTGTTTTAGATACCTTACAAACATAAGAATTAATGACTTGGAGCCCCAAGACATCTGGCCAACAGGTTCGACGTGAATGTATTTGAATAAACACATCATATCCTAACATATTATACTATGTGGCTTTGTATTATATTAAATGTTTTAAAGGAGTTTTATTATATGACTGGCACAAAACTGATTCATGCTCTTATACAAGTGATGAAAATGTCAGATTGTCAGAGGTAGACGTGTAGACCTGTCAGAGGTGCTACTGTTCGTGCAGACACAACATGCAAGACACACACACGTCTCACAGTGCATCCCTGAAAACATACTGTTCACGCAGTGGGCTTAAGTCGACTTAACTGCTATTAGTGGAGTATTATAAAATGTGTGTGTGTGTGTAGGCAGGGCCCGGGACTGGAGCAATATGTGGGCTGTTGGGGTGGGGTTAATGAGCTGTTCCATGACCTCTGTCACCCCGGAGGACAGCCTCAGGGAGACAGACTCTGAGACAAACAGGAAGACAGAGTGACAACGAGCCTGTGATTGCAGTCTGGCACCAGACTTCTGGGAGGAATCAGTGATTTAAAACGCTATAGGTGGGTCTAAGATATATTCTAAATCAAGGCCTTATATAGCTAGTATGCCTCTGTTTATGAATGTCCTTTAGCACCAAACAAGGTGAGCAAAATTGGTGTTGAACCACATTACTCTTAATGTATTTCAGCCCAAAACACATTGTGTTTGTGACCAAGATGAGTAATGCGTGCGTTATATATGATGATGCTTTATTATTGTGACATTTCAGTTGAATGTTAAGCATGGCTGCATTTGTGGCTCCATTTTTATGCGTCTGACAAGATGTAAAACAATAAGTTAGTCTGTGCTATCATGTGTGTGAAAGAGAGCAAGCGAGCGAGATAAAGAGACAGAGAGAGAGAGAGAGAGAGAGAGAGAGAGAGAGAGAGAAAGAGAGAGAAAGAGAGAGAGAGAGAGAGAGAGAGAGAGAGAGAACAGTGAAGTGTGGCAGCACCATAGGGATTACTGCAGCCTTGAATGGATCATAACAGTGATTATACTGCCACCTTCTGGTAGGTTTAGAGAACTGACTTGTGAATTCACAATACACTAAGAAGAAAAAAACACCATAAACACTCATGGTTTTATGTGTCTCTAGAAGCATTAGTCATGATTTCAAAATTGTCAAAACCTTACTGTTAAGGTAGGGTCAAACAATATGGTCAAATATTGTCTAATTACTATACATTCTTGATAAAGTTATAATACTGAATGTAGAAACTAAAGGTTGTTGTTAAGATATTGTAATAGTGTATGATAGATTAGGTACAATAATACACAAAATTATACACACAAAACTTTGCAACCATTGTTTTTAATAGAAAGATTTCATATTCTTTAAACCAGACAACCAGATGCCAGACATTTTTGGATATATTAAAAAAAGAAAAAAAAAAAAACAGAACAAAAATTGAAACAAAATGGAATTATATGGTTTAGACTGTGTGGATTTAGTGGTCTCATATACAATACAATTTCTTTTCGTCGCCAAAAAGTGCAAATTCTCCAAAATCACCAATATCCCCCCCCTGCAGCTTCCAACGGATACGGACTGACAGACTGCTATGCTAAAGAAAGACTTTTGTGAAGAGAAAGGGGTTATTTAATGTCCCGGCCTGAGAAACAGGACATTTTCTGCCGCTTTAAAATGTACACCAGAAAAGTTTTAAACTTCTGTAAAGGATTATCATAATAATCACAGTTACAAATCAATCTTTTATAAATAGTAGCCTATCTCTTTCTCTCCCAAGTTAAACCATTTACTGAACTATGGATTTATTGGATGTATATTTTGATCATTATTATTCTTTTCACACTACAATAATCTTGATTTGACATAGATGGCAAGACCAAAGATTTTCTGTACTGATTTGCAAAAGTGCATGATGGTCATTTGGCCATTTCATCTTTCTGTCTTTCATAATCATTTATGCACTATATGGATACCGGATCCAGCCATTTACTTACTATAGACAGGGCGTTATTGCAGACAAAGACAGATTCTGCAGTGGATACAACACTGCATGTTTAACATTCAGCACAGCTAGCCTTCTCAGAAAGCTTTGCAACTGATATATAGGTTTCTTTACAAGAAAAGAACTCTCCCAAAATGAGATCAAATGACCTTTCTCCCAACAAGATCTGAGATAGTAAGCAGAGAGCGGGTAGGGGGAGACCCGTCCTGTACCCCCCAATGTGTGAATATGCAATAAAGCTGCATATAATAGGTACGGTGGTAGTATAACAGAGATGTGTTTGTTTGTGTCCAGATGGGGCGGCAGCGTTAACCACCTTCAATCCAAATACCAAATATTCAAGTTTTTCTTTTTTTTTTCATTTTCATCATATTGTTATATTTTTGCATTTAAATAATCATCTGTAATGCGAAAAACAAAACATCAACAAGAACAACAAAATAATAACAATAGTGATAACCATAAAACAACAGCACACAAAATTCTGGATGGCCTTTTCGCAAAGTGCTTTGTTACAATCGCAGAAGCTGAAAACAGGCAGTTGGACAGTGAAACACTGGGGGCCTTGCAGACTGTCTGTCTATATGTATATCTGTCTCATACAGGCTGGAGGGATAGGGAGGAGAGACAGACTGACTGAAACAGCCAACTGTAAAATGTTGACCATTTCCCTCCTGCTGTCTCAAACTCTCCTACCTTGCACCTGCCAAGACTCCAAAGTGGGAATCACAGTATGAAGTTATGGAATGTATCCTAAATTGGTTGGGTGACTGCAAACTGAAACTGTCTCTTCCCCCCATCTCATCCAACCCCCTTCTCCCTCCTTTCTCTCCTGATAGATTCCCCTGCTGCGGGTGTATGATCTTTGATCAAAGGCCAGTCAGCAGCAGAGATGTAGACGCTAGGTCCGGAGAGAGGGAGAGCGATGGAAGAAGAAAGTAAGAGAACATATACCCTCCTGTGCTTTTCCCACCCCATCTACTTTCAGAAATGTTACAGCCTGACTAATAAGACTGAATCCCCAGTGCTTCCTTTCCCTCCGACAAACAATCACTGGATCAATATTAGATGGAGTAATAGGCTGGTCACAGTCGCTTTACAATGAGGGAATTGTTCCTGCTTCTATCTTTCTGGGAACCATTATGTTAAATATTGGTATGAACACAAAAGGCAAAGACAGAGAAGTAACTCGGAGGGTGATTAGACATACCATAAACTGAGCAGACACTGAAACCCAATGCATAGCAGTGTATTTTCCACCTGAGAAGTACTTACATAGACACAAAAGAGATAAAGCAACATTCTCCATGTTGCAATTTCCCAATGTGAGATCTGTGATGACCTCCTTTGCATTTCAATGCTTGTCATATTTGTCGCCATGCAATTCCTACCAGTCATATAATACAACAAGCTGAGAGGACCGAAGACTGAAGCATTGCACAGCAAAGCATCCATCACCTAGGCTCCCTCACCTCGTCCCTGAAAACAACTCCAGCATGTACGCATCCAGCCTCCCCCTCCCACCCCAATCCTAATCCTCCTGCCTTTATGCCAACCTTTGCATCCTAAGAGACTGAGAAAGACTCCAAGTGCAAACTGTCCCCACTGGGCTGAGAGCAGCCAACAGACAGCAGCCTGCCTCTCTGAAGGACCCAAGGCTGTCTGTGCGAGTGCCAGAGCCACGCTGCGCATGGTGCCGTACTGCATATGCCACACTCAGCTTGCTGTGCATCAAGAGCCTGATGGAAAATACGAAAATTCAGGTGTGCAGCAAAATGACGAAGCAAAGCAAATAGTCCCCCCCCCCCCCCCCCCCCCCCTCCTGCTACCGCGATCACCGTAACAACTGTCAACCCGTCCTGCTTCTTCTGATTATTTCATACAGTTATCATTGTTATCATAGTTGTTGGTCGTCTTTGTTTTGTGGCCTTCTCAGATAGTTTCACCCCCAATTCTTCATAACAAAAAAACATCAAGGTCAATTTGGGAAAAACACTAGCCATGAAGTTTTAAGACCGTCTCAGTGTAGCCTGTGTCAGAGTAACCTTGTCTGGGGCTGAGGCTGGGGAGACACCAGTTATGGAGCCATAGGGGCTTAGAGACACAGCTCTGAACTAGTCGCTGCACATTGAGACATCATCTCAATAGTATTACAAATTCATTCAAGTAAAGCTTGAACAACTGACTGATCAATTCCAGGTGTATTTTAAGAAAATCAGTTCAAACCGGACAGAGTTGAGTATCAAGCCAATCGACTTTTGCAATTTGATCTCAACACGCGGGCTGAAATGAAGCATTTAAAGTGTCCTACGAGGAAAAGAGAGAAGTTGTCAGTCTCTGTCCACTTAAGGCACATTTTGGCCCTTTATGTTGTGTTTCCACCTGGTGGGAGTGACCCTCAGCCCCAGAGTGCAACTGTCTGGAACCATAAAAATAACAAGCTTAGTCCTCAGACAAGGCCACAAAGTCCCAGAGAACATTTTACATGTACAACAATGTCCGCTTGGATTAGGGGAAATTTAAATTCAGTTCAATCTTTTCAGAAAGTACTGTACATTGAAATGACTCAAGTCAGTGATGATCAAAATGACAGAGAAGAACAATCTTTTTCAAATATTCATCAACTGACTAAACATGAGAACCGTGTTTAATAACAAAAATCCAATTTCTAAATTGAAAGAATTCAAATGGAATTTAATTCATATTATTGTTAGTGTCCACCGGAATACATCTCAACCATCAGATCAGGACAAACTCAGTGTTCAGAATGTTTCGGAGAGGCCTTGCTACCTTCTAAAGGCATAAGTATTGCAACTATAGCCTACATGTTTGGAACATTTATTAATCGGAAGGGCAAATGTGAGATTTGCCATTGTCACGCTATTTTTAGTTTCACCAAAAGTTACATCCAAAATCTCTTTTTAAGAGCCTTCAGATTTGACATTGAAATTCCATTAATCCAACACAAAATTGGTATCTTAAAATGTGCAATGACTTGAATGCAAGTCATTTTTTTCTCCTTTGGTATTTGTTGTTGTTGGACGTTTGTATATTTCTTACTCTACTGTACATGATTATTTCTGTTGAGGGGTTGGATGGACTCTTTATGAGACCATTGAGTATATAACACACTGCTCTGTGCTCATGGAAACTCGCAGGCCTTTCTGAGGTCTCCTGCCCTTCTCCCATAAGCAGGACAAGGACATTTAACATTAGTGCAAACTCTTGCTGTCTCAGCTAAAGCACTATTTCCAGTGCTATCAGGCTTTATATCCATAACCCCACCCAAATACCCCTTACCCCACCTCTTAGTTACCCCACCCTCCTGGCACCGCAACCCAAAACCATGATCCCAAACCGCACACACACACACACACACACACACGCACAGCCATGTAAAATTGTTAGAAAAAAAATAGCTGTAGCACAACACCTTTTTTTTAAGAAAAACTTGAGCAAAGACAGACAAAGAAATAAAACTATTACATCCTTAAAACTCTGATTCTATAGTCCACGAGGAAAAAAAGAGCGAGAGAAAGTGAACTCAAGTATCTGTATGATTCCACACACATTTCTGCATATGTATTCAAGAGGGCATCTGTGTGTGGCTTGGTCAGAGAGTCCCAGTCTGGATAAATTACAGACATACCTTCAATATCTTTAGCCTACAATAGACATTAAGATTGAGGGCAAAACTTGAGGATTTTCTTCACGACACAAGACACAGGAAACTTTGGTTAATCAACAAACAAGAGAGACATAAGACTTAAGGGAAATATTAAGGTCCAAGAAACATAAGTTTGGGATGGCTCATAGGTCTCAACAGGTTATGTTACAATCCTGACACACCGAGACAAAATGGGTTTAAACAGTTTATACCAAGTACCACAATGCACAAAGGTCACACTGGACCAACAGTTCCTCTCACCTTTAGTATTTGTCCATATACAAGACCAGGTAGACCATTAGCTTACATTGGTCTACTTGTTGGAGTCAAACTGTGCAATAATGAACCCCATCTTTAATGTAATGGAGGAGCCAAAATAGAAACGAAAGCCCTTGAGACTTAACCAACCCCTGGCAATGATGAACAACGGTAAATCAAGAGTTATGCAAATATGCACTAAGAGAGCCATAAAGTAAACAAGCAACTGTCCAACGTGTTGTTTCAGAATATAATATTTTTGCTTCTGTGGTACTGCGGACCTATTATCACTGCGGTCTTGTTAAAAACATGTGTAGTTATGAGAGTGGCTGGTGAACAGATGGGGTAGACACAAAGTTTGTTTATCCAAGCTTGTCCTGAGACCCTCCAGCCTGCCAGCCAACGATGCATGCATGCCTGTGCACATGCACGCAAAATGCATGCATACATGCACACACACCAATACACACACAGTGCCCTCTCTTCTTTGCCCATCTCCTCCTTCTATCCCCTTGCTCTGCATTAAGACATATAGACAACTCACTAGATTTTTTTTTTTTACCAACTAACTTCAAGTGCAATCAGTTACATGGGTTAATTTTGTCTTTTTAAGCAATTTTTAAGGTCACGAAACCCAACATGTTCGTTTCTGAACCCACCTGGCTTCTCTTTTAGAGATCTGAACTCGAACGTATACGTTTCTGTTTTTGATTTTTGGCAGCTTGTCGTCAAAACCTGAACAAAACCAGTGAAGGAGCTCAACTTCACCACCTGGGACAGGAGAAGGGATTGATCTCATTTGCAACTGGTTTGTTTCAAAGTACCCGTTTCGTTGACAAAAGTGCCCTTCTCAGTAACAAAGTGCATTCAGAACCTGCTTCTTTCCAATTAAGGTGCAAAGGACTGATACTCGAACTACAGCACTGCTGCAGAGATGATAGGGGAACTCCAAGCCACCAGCATGTCCTCTCTTTTACTCAAAAGCTCAATGTACTAGTTTGGGGGAAAAACATTGGATTTGGACTACAATAACACAACTTGGATACATTAAGACTAACAAATCCAGATGCATGGAGTCACTGACAATATTCAAACAGATTTGTCAGCTCTGGTGTTTTCTCCTTCTCTACTGGATGCCTGGATCCAGTGAGTGTGTGTGTGTGTGTGTGAGAAAGTGCATTGGGCTGGCAGTTCAGGGTGCATGTTTGAACAGGCTGCGGCTGACTCACATGGTGATGATGTGGCCAGAGGGACCCTGGCTGCCACGCACACATATACACACGCGCACGCACACACATACATGTAAACACACTCACACACACATACACTAAACTGCCAGCACCAGGCATCCTACCCACAGTAACACCAGGCTCTAATATAATAATATCCCCTCCAGGCTGGTTTGGGGGCATTAGAGGACTACAGAGGGAGAGAGAGGGAGAGAAAAGGCCTGATTTGATCCCCTCCTGCCTGGAAACGTGGCTGTGCTGGGGGAGATTATTTTTTGGAATGCAACAGACATTGTGAGATCCCCCTCCCCTTCCCTTGCTTCCCCTCCCCTCCCCCATCAACCAGCTGCAGCTGTGCTCTTATTTGGCCTCCCAACTTGGACAGGTATTTATTGCTCTCTTCATCATACAGGTTGCCTCATGGTTTCATGGTCCCTAGGGCAAAAAGATTGGAATAAGCATGATACATAAACCTCCTCTCATTCTCTCCCCAACACCAGCCAACTTCCTTTAAATATACCTCTCTCGCTCTGTTGGATATCTTTAGTAAAGCTGTGCAAACATAGAAAAAGGTGCTCATCTCTTCTTCCTACTCTTGTCATTCTCTGATTCGGGCTCCCTGCCATTCCTTTAACCTGCTGTTGGTTAAATGCTACCCGCGCCTTGTCACACAAGGACAGATTCCGAAAAACTGCACAAAGTTAAGCACATTCATTCATCCGATCTCCTCATCCTTTGGGCAGGAACTATACATGTCAAGTGTTAAGTTTAGGACCAATGGGTGACTCAATTAATTATTTTCTTTTCATCGAACATTCATACAGTTTGTTTCGTTCACCCACGAGCTTCACTCTGTGAGAAATATGACATCAAGCCTAAGAGGAAAAACCCGATTGGTAAGTATACCTCAGCATTAAGAAGGGACCAATGTCATATCACCACCTGCTGTATATACATGTATACAATTATAAAGTGTCAAGTACCCGAAGCAGTCAACTCAAAAAGGAACAAACAACAATGACAAAAAAAATTAAGACAAATCAAAAGGGAAAACAGAAATGCTGAAAATGCAGGGTTGTGAGGGATAAGAGGCAACGTAGTCAAGCCAACAGATATATTGACGATGGTAGTGCTTTAAAAACACAGACCCTCCTCCCCTCATCTTCCCTTAGTCCTGCATTGGAAGAGCCCCCAATAATGTGGATTCGACTCAACATGATTTTTTTTTTCAATAAGACAAACCATAGATTCTTAAAATGCGTTTTATAGAGTAAGTAACACTTCAATCAAACCCTTGTCAGATTCTTTCTGGAGCATTTAGAGAAAAAACTGTTGCATCAAAATTGTGGTGAGTTTTTCTTGCATATGCCGTAGTGTGGCAATGTTGTTTCTATGGTAACTGTACATTTCAGACCTGCAAAAGAATAGAAAAAGGGTTGTTTTCACTTGGAGGATTTGTCCTCGCTTCACCCGTACAGCAGCCAGAAGGTGCTTGACAGACACCTTGCTTAGAGCTTGAAGGCTGTGAGGACAAAACCAATAAAAATCGAAATCAACTGCATAGTTGCTCAGAGTTTCTCTGTATCTATTATACATTTTGCCTAAGCACATATGCCAATGTATAAAACCCCTAAGATCATGAAGAAAGAAATGACCCAGAAAGTGGACGTCATGGGTGTGTGATTTGAAGCGTTCTTTGCTCTTTAACAGATAAACCGACTCAAGTGCTTGCATGTCTACTCCATTTCCTAAAGCAAAAGGAGAAAGAAACATAAAGATTAGATTTTTGTGACACCCTGATTTGGTTTATAGAGGAATAGTTAGTTGTTGTGTTGTTTTTTTTTTTTTTTTAAAGTTTGCCTTTGCGTGTTTTTTCTCCTCTCTGTTCAGTGGCCCGTCTCACAGGCGGTGCAGAGTGACTATGGCGTCCAGCAGTGTCCTTGTCGCCCCTGGAGTCTCAGGGCCCTGCCTCCACTGCTCTCTCCTGTGGCTGAGGACTGTGTGCGTGGGCTCCGGCAGCCCCCTCCATCTCCGCTGCTGAGGTCGCCTCCGAGCGCCGCCGCCCCCTGATGCCGCGAGGCCCGGGGCCCGTGCCGGCGCCGGGGCCCAGCAGACCCAGGGGGGCCTCCAGGAGCCCGGGCTCCCGCACCCGAGGCTTTCGGCCTCGACGGGAGGGGATGCCGTTACATCCGTCCTTCTTGAGGTGGCGGTGCAGGTGATCTGAGCGCACAAAAGTCTTAAAGCAGCTGGAGCACTGGTAGGGGCGCAGGCCAGTGTGAACGCGCATGTGGTTCTTCAGGTCGTAGTTGTGAGCGAAGGCGGCCCCACACTGCGTACACAGGTAAGGCTTCTCTCCTGTATGCTTCCGCATGTGAACCTTGAGCTTGTCCTGCCTGGGAGGGAGAAAAGTAAACAAGATCAAATCGAGATACATACAAAAGAAATTCAAATACACTAGAGGATCAGCTCATACCTGTTTGATTGCATTCAATATAAACACACAGCACACTTTAGGGTTACTTTTCTGCCTTAGCTACTCATCAGGCTGTGTAGTATAATGTACAAACTACATAATTCAAAATATATGATTCATTTTTATGTGCCTCTGCATTATATAGGCTTTGGTTAATTATATGTCCTGTTAAACTGTACTGTACTACCACTGCCATCTTTTGGATCCCTTCCAATGGGATTATTCTATGATGGCAGCCAGGCCAACTGAGGATAAGCCATAAACTTTACATCTTTATCTATGCAATTTCACACAACAGCACATTTGTGGACTGACAAGAAAGCTCAATGTTCACTGTGTCATTTGGCATTTTTTTTTTATTGCTGTTTCTGCTTTTCTTTGAAGACAGCTATGACTGCTAAGACTGTTGAGTCAAAAATGTTTCTAATTGACAGTTTCTAAAGAGAATAGTAAATGAAAACTTGAATGGATTCTGAAACAGAAAATTTCCAAAACACAATGTGTCCATTTTAAAAATCATTATCTGATGTTTATCATTCAGTAGCTCTAAATATAGATGAGACTGTAAAAACGTTATCAATTTGGCAACCAAGGACTTAGGTCACCCAGTATCCTGAAAAACCCTAATTCTAATTTTGTGTTATCAATCAGTTTGTCACATTCAAACACAGGAAACAGTTGATTTGATTTGATTCTGATTTTGGAATGAAACTCTTCAAAATACCTTTTTTATACATTTTAGCCTAATATTTAATAGTTCCACAACAACTACACTCTGCACACTTTTTTCTACTTCTGCACTGTACAGCACCCACTCAACTTTATCAGGCTGCCCTGGTCTTCGCCTGACAGGTCTCCCTCCCTCCTTGAGCCCTTACTATCTCCCTACTCTAGCTCTTAAATCCTCTAGCCCTTCAGCACCCAGGGCAGAGGGCACCTAAACAAACTAGCGTGGTTAAGACAACTCAATTCAAACACACAGGCACAGACACACACACAGACACACCATCTAAGTGGATTAGTTCTCATACAGCAAACAAATAAACACACATTACAGCCCTTATAGCTCTGCACAAACTGTGACAAAATTACAAAAATTAACAGCACACTAAGAGACATGTAGGTAGGTAGAAACAAACACATGCATACATGCACATACACACACACAGGCCAAAGCATTGGAACAAAGTGGCACACTGACAGAGGTGAATTATTTAAAGGACAGGAGTGATTTATTACAGTGCGAGGCACACTCTTAACCCTGATCAAACAGGATTAAGATTACAATACCCCCTTCCCACTGCCGGCCGCATTTAGCTAGAAGGCAAATTTAGATTGGTCTTCCCTACCTGCCTTGCCAGCTAATGCAAAGGGTCTAGGTATTTCTAGTCTACTGCATCTATTTCCAACGCAAGTCCACTGATTAATTCATTAAAGGAATGGTTTCGAGGAAGAGGCAGCACTCTTAAATACGGGGAAAGCATGTGCACTCCAAGTGCCTTGGTCCAGACTAGCCACATTCATCTGAGCAGCACATGGCAGATTTCATTAGAGAGGTAAGGGAGTGATAGAGAGAGAGGAGGGGGTGGGAGTGATAGAGAGAGAGGAGGGGCTGGGGTAACTGTTCTGCCGTGGGCAATAATCAACATAACCAGAGATCACAAGTTCAAATTACTGCATTGGCACAGATAGGGCACCATTCAGGGCCTGTAATCCCCCTCTGTATCAGAACACTGCACTTTATAGCAGCCCTCCACTAGATAACGCTACCATGGCACAGCCCTCTTTTATAGGACCCCTATGTTAAAATTCCAGGACTTTGCTATGGAGGCTGTCACAATAAAACAGACCTTTATGACCACCTGAACCCATCAGAGGTGGAATATTCAACGTGTCCATTTTGATTAGCATTTGGCTACAGTGCGGCATTGGAAACAATGACTCAGAGAGCAGAATAATGAAAAAACACAGCTATTGGTTGGGGTTACTGAATCAATCAATGATCAAAATAGACACAACATTTAAATTTGCGAACTGCGTTACCTTACTGCTACCTTAATGCTAAGCTAAGTTGGTTAGTGCTAATACGCCTGTCCTTGGCTTTGTGGTGACACCCATTGCTGGGTTGTTTGTGAACAGGGCCAAGTCCAAGACTATTAGTCCATGTGACAAGGGGTGGTCAGTTCATTAATTGGGCTTACCTGGTAAAGCGCACTTTGCAGATGGCGCATTCATAGGGTTTCTCTCCCGTGTGCGTTCGGATGTGGCGGGGTAGCTTGCCTGCTCCCTGAATGACCTTGGAGCATATGGGGCACTTCTGGAAGGCCTTAGAGCGCATCTTTCTCTCTCCTCCACCTCCTCCTCCTCCTCCACCCCCACCGCCTCTCTCTCCACTGCCACCCCTCTCTCCTCCTCCTCCGCCTCTTTCTTGGCCCGTGCTGCCCCGCGATAACCAGAGGGACGGCACTCCCTGTGTCACCGCGGCAGAAGCTGCGTCCTCAGGCTGCGTGCTGTTAAAATAATTCAAGTAAAATTCCATGTCGGGGTCGTCCCCCTCCCCCTGTTCCTCCCCAGTCACCGCACGGTCCTTCTGCCTCTCGATGGAGTCCATCATCTGCTGCAGGAGGGCACTGGCTGAACCCCTCTCCCTCTCCCTCTCCATCACTTCCCTACCCCCCTCCTCCCCTTCTGTCTCCTGCCCCGGCCTGGACTCAGTGGGGAGGTAGAAGTGCCCGTTCTGGGATGGAGGGTAGTAAGATGACCCCAGGCTTCCTCCATTCCCCCGCGGCCAGTCTCTTGTTTCACCCTGCACTGCCTCTCCCTCCTCCTCCTCTTCTTCATCCTCCTCCTCTTCCTCTGGCTCCTGTGTGGGGGCCTGGGCCAAGGCGAGGGCCAGGGGCGAGTAGTACTCGTTGGGGCCACCGGGGGCCCCATTGCTGCGGGGCCCCCCATTGCCATGGTTAAAGTGCAGGTGTGTGGGCACGTCCCTGAGCTCCGGCGTGCTGCAGCTGCTGCTCCAGTGCGCCCCTCTCTGGAAGTACTCCAGGTACTCCCGGGCCCGCAGCCGATTCCCCTGCTCCCCGCCTCCTCTGCCCTTCCCCTCCTCCTCATCCTCATCTTCATCTCTTCGCTCACTGCCCGCCTAGTGAGAGAAGATGAGGGACAGAGACAGTGAGCGAAGGAAAGGGAAAGAAAGCCAGTGGAAGAAAGACAACAGAGACAAAAACAGAGAGTGATAAAGTGACAAAAAGAAGCCAAAACTGCATAATTAACACCATCCACCATCCCAAAGTATTCATATCCAAATCACATTCTATAAGGCACATCAGCTACAGTGAAGGGTGACGAGGGAAACCTAATCTATAAAGGTAATGGCTATCACATAACCAATCCATCTGACATGCTTTGTATCATGTGAATGTTGAAGCGTAGCTGTGATATGCTACGTCTGTAGTCTGCTGTGTGTGAAAGAGCTTGCTGTCCCTCCACACACACTATTGGCTCAGCATGAGTAAGTGTTGAAGTAACCCCAAGGCTGTGGGCGTGTGTTTGGCACAGTGAGAGAGAGACTAATAAAGGCCATGATGTAAGCCTGACTATGCTGACTATTTAATGAAGGAGATGGTATGATGACCAGAGGCCTCGTTGCCTAAGTGGCTGAACCAGGGGAACTAGATTTGGATTGAGTCCTTCCGGTGGGACAGCTTTTTGGTTTCTAGCAAAGTCAGATCTGCAACAACAGATACTTCTCAACATCACTGTGCTGTACCACAGATGGTCTATACTCTGCTATAAATTGATTGAACAATGAATGATGAACGCTTTAAATGGCTTGATTGTGGTGTCACCAAATCATAAAGGCAGAGCTGATCAACTCTCATCTCAAAGCTTAAATTTGACTTTAACACGCTACTCCTAGTTCTATAATGGTAGTACCGGCGGGGAGAGCACTTTGGTGTCCAGCAGGTGCGTACAGACGTCCTGGACAGGTGGGATTTCCAGCAGGCGGGCGGCAGCAAGGATGTCAGCCACGCTGCTGTGGCTGACTGTCAACGTGGCTGTGTAGGCAAAGTCCAGCAACGCTCCCAGCGCCTCCGCCGCCACAAAGTCGATGGCATAGACGTTCTGTTGGTCAGCGGCGGCCCCCGAAGTGAAGAGCTTGTGGAAGTAGGAGCTGCAGGAGGCCAGGACGGATCGGTGAGCTGGGAACTCGCGGTCCTGGGTGACCAGCAACACGTCGCACAACAGACCGCTCAGCCGCTGCTTGTTGAGGCTGCCCAAGATGTCAGCGCTGTGCTCGGGGAAAGGGATCCCCACGGGGCCTTCCTCCGCCTCCCCGGCCCCTCCTCTCCCTCCTCCACCCCCGCCGCCCGCCGTCCCCCTGAGCCGCCTGCCGCCCCTCCCGCCGGCTCCTGACGACATCTTCCACCAGCCTGCCGCCGAGCCGCCTAGCACAGCCGCCACCCGCGTATCCGTCCTGCCGTCTGTCCGTCTGCCTGTCTGAGGGAGGAAGTGTGGGACGGGAGGATGAGACAGAGGGGGAAGGAGAAAGAAGAGAACTATAGATCAGTTCACAGTTCATGACATTCTTTATGTGGATAAAGAAAGAGAGAGAGAGGAATATTGATTAATTGATTCACCGCAGTCAGAAATATACACAAGACAGTTTCAGAGAACAACTCACGACACACAAAAGCAAAAGTGCATGAAGGGCACAGAAGAAAATTAACAAACTCTTGGGTGCCATGGGTCAGTGCACAGTTCGTGACATACATGTTCATGACCTTATTCTGAGTCAACTGCATGCTGACCCCCAGACATAGCCACTCATTAAAATCTAAGAGGATTCACTCAAGGCTAGTCATCTTTACCCAGGAATATCTTGGCAATGCAAAACTTTGTTCTCTGCAGATTTTTCGCAATAACACATCAATGTTGATGCAAGTGTGTGTTTTTATACCTGTTACATCCATAACAGAGTTGTGCTCTCTTTGTCTGCCTGACCTGAAGCTCTACTTTCCAGTACATGCTTTACTTTTACCACATATATCAAATGCCCTAAACAATCTTTCTGGTTAAGGAGCAGCTCAGATAAAGAGCTCCGAAGATTGTGGTAGCAAAAACAACCTATTCTTCCAAAACTTCCAGCACCTAACTCCTCCTCAACGGGCCCAAGAGCCCAGACAAGTATCTCAAGTAACTGGAAAGAAGCCATATTGTAACACCATAGTATTGCACACCACAACTGCTTGACATTGATTTTACAGCAAAACTATTGGCACAACAAGTGTATTTACAGATTTACTAGAAAACAATAAGTGTGACAGTGTGTGATATATTACGTATGGCAACGGTCTCTAATGGTGTTGAATGAATTGTCGCTCACAACAGTTTCGGATGCATTTGGTCTGTGCCTGCTGAAACACCATGAGTGGCTGAGTGACTGAGTGAAGATGCGTGTGTGTGCAGGTGGCTGCGTGTCTGTTCCTGCATGCACTCATACATGTATGGGTGTGTGTGTGTGTGTGTGTGTGTACGTGTGTGTGCACGCCTGCAAGAGCCCAAGTAAGAGGTCATGGAGGACAGATAGAGAGAGGGCAGTGGGGATCAGAGTGCATGCTGGGAGCTGGGCTGTGCAGCTTGTGCACTCCGTGTCTGTTGAAAGCCGGGGAGGGGAGAGAGGGAGGAGGAGGAGAAGGAGGAGGAGGGGGGGGGCTCCAGATACAGCAGACCCTGTGGAAAAACCCCACAGGAGGAGGAAGAGGACACGCAACAAGCTGCGAGGGAACAGTATTAAAAAGGGAGGTTGTCAATCCGGTCTGAGCTGGTTACCCCACCCTGTACTGTGTGCCAAGTTTCAGGAAAGGCTGTCCCCTCGCTCACGTGTGGGGGGAGATTAAAATGATCGACTGAAGCCTGCGCAGGGGGAGGGGGGTTTCAGCAGGACAAGCCATCCTCGATTTGTCCATTTACACACACACACACACACACACATATAAACGCACGTTCAAACACACACAAGCAAACGCATACTGTAACATCCCACAGGCATCAATAGAAAGCATACTTTGACGAATGCAAAACAGACACACACACACAGAGACACACACACAGAGACACACACAGACACACACACACAGAGGACAGCCATCCCCCACCCCCCCCTCCATCTGCCAGGGAGACCCAGCAGGGGGTGAAGCCGGGGGGGGATTACTCTCTATAAGAGCAATGCATTCAAATGACATTCCTTCAGATCAGCCCTCCTGGTATGTACACTACACCACGCTACACACTCCCAAACCTGCCCGACCTGGCTGCCTCTCCTCTCCTCTCCTCTCCTCACCTGTTGTGTTCACCTCAACTCTCCTCTGCTCTCCTCTGCTCTGTTTTGTTCTGCTCTCCCACATCCACTCCCCTGTCAAAGCAACGCCTCTCCCTCTCCACACCTAGAGATCTGGCAACATGTCAGCTCTGCCCACAGGTCAGAGTTAGGTAAGGCTCTCAAAAAAGCCCTCTCTGGAGAGGCAGGCAGCAGCGGAGAGCAGACGTTTGTCTTTTCTCACTTCATCTCCTCTTTTATATTCATCTTTACTAATTCAGCACAGGCAAATCTGTAGCCAAATCTGTAGCCAACTTATCATGATCATTTAAATGGGTCGATAATTGTTTACATTTAACTGCAGGCAAAACATTATAATAAAGACATTGAAAGAACATTCAAATTATGTGCATTCAAATAACAGATCATATTTTAGAGTACTGTTTGTGCTTGATTCATGGTAGAATGTCTACGGCC
Source organism: Centroberyx affinis (assembly GCF_046629955.1). Classification (NCBI taxonomy): domain Eukaryota; kingdom Metazoa; phylum Chordata; class Actinopteri; order Beryciformes; family Berycidae; genus Centroberyx; species Centroberyx affinis. Next base: position 51,892 of record NW_027280485.1, on the reverse strand, counting down.
CACCGTTGCCCTTGCTCTCCTTATCTCCTTATGTCTCCCTTAACCCTATTCAGTTTTGAAAGGCAGTCGGCCACAAAGCCTCCGCAAACACTGCCATTGTCTTTCACAGAGCACTGATGAAAATGGCCCCGTCTGACATGGCATGGGCAAATTTTATTATCCAACCCCTCATTTGAATATGCTGAGGGAGGGGAGGGAGGCTAAGACAAAGAGAGAGGGCACGGGAGGGAGAGCGAGAGAGCGAGGGGATAGAAGTAGAGAGAGAGAGAGGGAGAGAGAGAGAGAGAGAGGGAGAGAGGGAAGGGAAGAGAGGACAGAGTGAGATGGAGATGGAAGAAAGAGCAAGAGAAAGGGCAACCACATGGCTACCGGTCATGTCCTTCACAGGTGGAAATAGATCTCTGTGAGCCCATCCAGACTCGAGCCAACCTGCTTTTCTCTCCCACACACACATACACACACACACACACACACACACACACACAAACACACACGCTCAAGCAGCACCTGCACTAGACCAGGCTTTGCTGCAACCTTGCGTACACGTTATCCCCAGAACATACACGGCTGACCCTGGGTCACGGCTTTGTGGGGTAAAGAAGCTGAGCTGAGAGGAGATAAAACACACACACACACACACACACACACACACACACACACACACACACACACACACAAACTCAATTCAGTGCCAACGAAGCATGGAGGGAGTGCTCTGCATGCAGGAGCCACCTGTCCCTGAATAACCCGCAAAGAGCAGTAAGAAAGAGGAAACACACTGCAAACAAACCTGATCCTGACACCTCCTCATGGGTTGAAACATTCCTTATCACTAATTCATGTCTGTGGGTGACAAGGCCTGCAGCCGGGCATAGAGCAGAGCAGAGCAGAGCAGAGCGGAGCGGAGCAGAGCAGAGTGGAGCTGAGCGGAGCGGCGGCTGTCCGTGTCTCTGACGGCCCACTTCCAGGGATGGTCCTCCTCTCGCTGCCCGGGCCGTGAGCACCCTGGCCCTGTTTTGCAAGTCAAACAACCGCTTTAAAACAGAACCCACCCGTCCCATCCCCATGTCATCGTTACCTTCACCCTCTCCCACCCCCACCACACACACACACACGCACAGCATGAGCAGATATCAAGATTAAACTTCAGGGGCGAGACAACAAACTTCTATAAAGCAGAGTTAAATTTAGTTTCAGTTTTGTTGTTATTCCAGTCCCATGTTCAACCCAGGGCAATCCTCACACCCAGTCCACTTGTCATTCACTGACAAATCCATTAATATGAGGCTGTGGTTGCAGTTAGTAAAAGTGGTTGTGTGCTGCCTGATATGTATCATCTACGGTAGGACTGAAGAGTTTCCAGTCTCAAAGTATCTCTGTCTTTGGCTGACACATACCATTCATTCCTAAAATACAACGGAAAAAACAGTTAACCCTGTGCAACCTCAGATGTTTCTTAGATAGACAAGAATGAAAGTCGAAGCAGTGTCTCGTTTTTTTTTTACTGGTGCTTTTTCTGAGAAGTACACAACCAATGTTTTGATGCTTTACTGAGCAGAACCTGAGACAAAAAAATGAAAAAGAAAAGAGAAAAATACTGTCAGGCCATTGTCAGGTCCTGTACGTAATACTTCCATTTTTGGGAACTTTTTGGTTTGACTGCACTTCTTGCTCTGCTTCATTTATCCAACACCTGCAGTTACTAGTTACTTAAAAAAAAAGAAAAGAAAAAGTTTGGCATGCATACTATGATCGCCTAATAAAAATAATGCACCACTCAACACTACTGAGCCGCCCAAGTTTTAAGAGGAAACAATCAGAGCAAACATAACTGAATCACCAATCCCTTTATCTGAACCCATAAATGTTAATGCAGCACAGATGGGACACTTTCAAGCAGTGAAATACAAGGCCAAGTTATTGAACAGTACAAGTGTTAATTTGATAACAAAGACCTTGTGAATGGTTAATGACTTTTTGCATTTACAAACAAACTATTAAATCAGGTTACTTCCATTTTTACTTAGGTGAAAACACACAAGAAATGTGCCATTTATTCCACGAGTGTTATTCAATATCAGAATAATCCCATACATTTCAACCATCACGGGTGTTTGTGTTAGGATTACAACAGAAATACAACATCAAAGCCAAGTGTCAGAATACTGAGGAATACATTAGACAGACAAGCCAGAAGAAGAAGTTGGCCAGCCCTTTCCTCTCCTCTCTGCTCCCATCATGCCTTTCTTTCCATTTCTCTTCCCTCTCCTCATTTCACTGACTGTCTACGCCGACTGGCCTCTGTAGTAGCCGCCCTGCCCCGGCCCGCCCCGCTGCAAAGAAAGGGAATCACTACACACGGGTCAAAAAGGTTCAAGGTCGGACCGAGAGGATATTGCAAGATAATCGGAAACGGTATGGAGAGGGGGGTGGCCAGTTCCAAGGAAATGGGGATTTTGAGCGAGGGCCCCGGCCAAGTGACTCACTGCTGCCAGTGCTGGAAGGAAACCCGATTGGTCGTATTGGGAGTGAAGCAGGAAGAGGGTAAGCGACTGATAAAACTGAAGTTGTGAGGGCTGGTGCAGGCCTGACTGCTTCGCTTGAAACTAACCAGGAAGCCTGGCCAAAACTCAGACACAATGCCAGTGAAAAGGTGGTGGGCGAGGCAGAGAGTAAAACAAACTAGCAAGCTCACTCATAACCCCAGAGTGAGTGTATGGCGGCGCAGGAATCCAGCTCAGATGTCAATGATAAACTCAGACACCTCTCCCTCATTTACCTAGTGTAACCTTCATCAATAAGGGAAAACTTAACCACCCTCAAGTTGGTCAATAAAAGTTTCATGTGAGGAAGTTAGCAGGGGTTTTTATGATGTCCTTACAAAGGTCTAAGTTTTGCATCAGCAGTGACATTACCAGAGAGCAAAGGAACCAGTGAAGTGAAATCAGTAACCAGAAACTCTATGCTCTTAACACCTTATTGTCCTAAAACTGTCTGGATTTTGTTTTCTTGCTCCAGTGTTAGAGTTCCCAGTCAGAGCCACTGCTGTAGCCAGACTGGCATGTGTAGTTAAACAATATGAGAACAGTGTGGGCAGCATTCATTTTTAAACGCATTATCAAATGAAAGTGTTTAATTGCATATGGCATTTTTCCATAATGGATAACATTATGTTGTTTGTGTTGTGAAATTTCAAAATAGCACATGATTACATCCACCAAAATGTATTTTGTAATTAAAGGTCTTCAAATCACTAATAACTTAAAAAAAAAAATTATAAACCACAGTAACTTTTACTTTCATGGCAGCAATCATTTTGTCAGAGTAGGCGTCACCTTTTTCAAGTGTTAGATATTTCAGTTTGGAATGAAAGTCATAAGTCATCAGTGCTATGAGAAGTCCTCTGAAACATGTTTTGGGTTAGTGGCCTTCTTCAGACTACAGTGTAATACAACCACAGCCACGGTCTGAGGTTCCTTCCAGCCTGAGTAACATGCTCTCACACTGCCGTGCTGCCAACCAGGAAGTGTAACAAAATCTAACACGTGGCTTCAAAAACAGCCCTACTCTCCCCAGCGCAGCGGCGTCCAGCAGAACCCAAGCTGGCCAGTCGCTCGGTCCGCAGGTCCAATGTGCCCCGGCTGCACCATTCTGTGCGTGCGCAGCCCGACGGGGAAAGAGGACTTCCTGTGAGTCTGTGGCAGGCGTGTAACAGAACCCGCTCTGTTATCAGATGACCAGCTCTCTGCTCTCTCTCTCTCTCAGTCCCCACTCTGTCTGACCCTCCCTCTCTCTCCCTCCCTCTCCCTCCCTCTCTCTCCCTCTCTCTCTCTCTTCCTCTCATCTGTCCCTCTCATCTCATCATCGCTCCATCTCTGTCTCAGACACTGCGCTGCACGGTGCCCACCACATCACCCACTTCCCCTTTCCATTGCTGAGGAGGCGAAGCGCAGACCCACCCTCCGCTATCTCGCCTTCCTTTTATGCAACCCACCTATCTTCTCTCCTGTTTCATGTCAGACTGATTCACCAAATCAACACACAGCTAGTGACAGATTAGTCACATTATATCCTTCCTGATGTGGTCTCTGTACACAAACAAAATAATTTATATCAGTATGTTAAATAGAGTTATTGCTTAAGGCAGACTATAGGCTTCATCTAGAACCATGGAGCTTGTCTTTGAAATGTCAGAAAAATCCAGAATTAACAACATATCACCAAAAGACAACATCACCAAACTCCGAGAAACAAATGTAAGAGCGTAAAAAATTCAAGTCTAACTTTAGCCCCACTCAGAAAAACATCCCTCCCTCTCTCACTCTAATTTGATCAGGTTGTGTTGGCCTCTCCATAATAAATGTCCCAGAAGAGAACAGAAGAAGCCCCTTCACTCCCCCTAGACTTCAGCACAACAACAGAAAAAACAACAGAGAGGGGTCTGTCTGTCTGCCTTGCCAGGCTGGAAGCTGTGGTATACGGAGCAGCTGACCAGGGGAACCAAACTCAAGGGGAAGTGAAGCTACATTCATAAGGAACAGGCTGATGCTAAGTATCCAAGCTGTAGAAAATGTTGTAACTTATACGGCTGAACACTCAAGACAGCATAGAACCGATGCTGCTTGGTTTGAAATACAAAAAAAAAATGCGGGTTTGATTCCACCATATAGACCATAATACACCATTTTGACCACATAAACAAAACATTGAACAAATATAGTGATTGTTACATGAAGTATATTGTATACAACCAACATTTCGCCCTAAAATAAAGCCTCAAACTGCCACGGCGACATCACGCAACCTGTCTTCTCAGTCAGTCTGAACCTGCTAGTTTCAGGCCATAGTGGTGCAGGCACAAACATACAGGAATATCAAACTGTATTCAGCCTCACCGCCAAATTGATGGGTGGTGTCTTGGACCAGCCCACAGCCACTGAAGTCCCCTGCAATTCCCCTGGAGTCTATTGTTGGTAACACACACAGACTCACAAACGCACGCACGCACACAAACACACACATGCTCGCACACACAAACACACATAGCGTCCTAGTTTAACCTCTTGCTGGAATTTACTTGAACTAAAAGTATACAGTCACTTTTCCTCCGCAGCAGTACTCAGGAAGTGGCATCGAGGGTAGCATCAGGATATAAACATTAAAGGTTTTCTGTGACATTGAACAGAATGAAAAATGTTGTCAGCCCTGGCTGCTGCTGCCTTCTGAGAAGCATTCCAAACACTTTCCCAGCGTTTGGGCGTCTTCCTCTTCATCTACTGTGCTCGTCTTGTGCCCTCTCCATGCCCACACACTTAAAAACGGGTTCAACAAGTATGGGATGCCAAAAAATATGCATCTGGTTATCGAGCAATGCAGTCAGGGTTCCTGTGAAGTCTTCAAACCAACCACAAGCAAGCAGGACATGACAGTCAAGATTAGAATCTGCTTTTAACAAAATGCTGGTGAGGAGGGGGAAGGGGGGTGACTGGAAGAAAAAGCTGTCATGAGATTGACTATGGTGTGAGTAGCTGAAGAGAAAAACTGAAATCCATCAACAAATGCATAAGTGCCCAAGCATAATGACCAAAGTTTCCAGAGCTCGTTTTTTTTTTTTTTTGTTCTATGGATGTAGTTGTGGTGGCTTACTCTACCAACGAGGTCCAGTTTCCACGAGAGGTGCCACATATTCTCCCCTTCTGTGAGAGCCACACATTTCACTCACAGACATTTCTTACATAAACTATTACTGAGAACACCTCGCCTCTAGTCTGCCAGCTATCAGCACGGTCCTCTCCACTGCCGTCTATCAAATATTGGACGCGGTGGCTTTAGTGGAATTACTCTAACCCCTCTAAAGAAGCAACAATAAAGGATGTGCAAATCTCTCCATCTTTTTACTCCCCTAATAACAGCAGCAGTGCCATCTAATCGCAGCAGTACCATCTCCCGCTGACAGCGTTAAAAAAAATCCTGTGCCTTAATAAGCTAACAATAACACAGATACAAAATCAGTCCAGGAATAACATTGTTAAAAAAGTTAGCCTATGTGAATAAAAACTTGGAGACAATAACCGTTTCCCTGCGCTGTATTCTGTGCAGCACCTTACTCTCAGCACTGACCTATTTGCCATTCCCTCCTTTATCTGCAAGTGGGTCAAGAACTCTGAACTCTATCAAGCCCCATCTCTCTCCCTTTCACGCACAATACACTATGGTATTTATTTCCTCAGCTCGCCTCTCTTCTCTTCTCTGTCACAGTATAAAGACACTGTGTCTGTGTCTCTCTCTGTGTGTGTGTCTGTGTGTGTGTGTGTGTGTGTGTGTGTGTGTGTATCTTTGGAGTGCTTACCAAATAGGCAGAAATGTTCCCCAGGCCCTATCTGCCTCCCCTGCCTGCCGGCCTGCTCTGCTGCCTCCGTCTCTGGGCAGGGCTAGAGCTTTACCAGACAGGAAACTTGCGAGTGGCCCTAGTCATACAGGCAAGCCCTTGCCTGATCCCACACAAGCAGACACCTACCACCCCCCCTCTATTTTCAGCCCACAACTCGGCTTCGCTTCCCCCGCTCTCATTGGCTTGACAGCTGCTCAGTCACCACACCTCCTTGCCGGGATAGGCTGGCGGCTGTTCCCTTTCCTGTATGGCCAAGGGCAAGGCACTCTGGGATATAGAGTCCTGAAATCCTATTTGACCTGCTTTGCCGCCCCTGCTGTGGACTACGAGTCCCAGCTCTCTCTGCCCTCACCACCCCCACTATCTCCAAGCCTGTTCTAACGTAAGCACTCAGGGCTGAATTATACACTACAGTATGTTGCTAGCAGGCTGCCAGGTATTAAAAGTACAGACCAGCCATCAAACAGGGCCGTGCTTCGTTCGAAAAAAACCTCTCAGCCACAACTGTCACAGCAATAACCAAACATTAGAGGTGGATTCGATCATACAGTCTCACTCTAGTGACATTTCAGAGACACTTAAAACTCCTGACCTAAATTAAGACTTATTCATATTCTGTTAAATTCCAAACTACAGGAACAGTCTAATGTAACTACAATATGCCCAGCGCACACAACACAGCATTCGTCCCGCAACGAGCGTTTGAATTGACACTGTCCCGAAAAGTTGTTGCTATTGCTTGTACCTTGTCCAATAGAATTATTTTTGGTTCCTCCTTCCTCTCGTTCAATACCCCCCACCCTCTCTTGAGAGCCCCCATCCCCCTCCTCCTCTAAGTGCTTCCACCTGCCTGAAAAGTTAATGCCTTGAACACATCCAATAAAGTTTATCTCAGGAATCCCCAGAGGTAAAAAGCAGTACAGAGGAAGTACTTTAGGAGGATAAAAAAAGGAACCTTGACTAGGGACTATTGCTGCGACCCACCTCTCCTCCCCGGCCAACCCCCCCACCCTGCTCTCCTTTCTGTCCCCCTCCCTCATTCCTTTCTCTCCTCTCCTCCTCTGCCTGCTCCCCTCTGGTCGACAGGCCCGGGGCAGACAGCGGGGGGTAGCGGGGTGCCTTTAGCTCACCTGCGATGGCCGTGGTGGTGCTTGTTGTGGGTTAGCTCAGCCCTCTCCTCTCCTCCTCTCCGGAGCTCTCTCTCTCCCTCTAACTGTCGTGCAGCTCAAAGCCCCGTATGCGCTAACCAAGCAGCAGCAGATCAACTCAATTCCCTTCCTGGTTTCTGGAGGGCAAAGAGGTCCCTCCCTTTCTCTCTCTCTCTCTCTCTCTCTCACTCTCTCTCTCCCTCTCTCTTAAAGAAACAGCATTCCCCCTCCGTCTCCCTCCTCCCTCTGCGAAGCAAAAGTAAAGTGGAAATTTCTTTGCGCTCAAAAGTGGACAGTTGTCAAAGTAATAAACATAATCAGGGACGACACAAATCATTAACCCATGACTTCCCGCTCCTTGACTTTACAATAAATGTCGGCGAGTGTTTCCTTTTCTCGCCAGTCAAGTGAATTGGGCACGGTTAAATTAACTTGTAACTCTTTTCTCACCCGCCTCATCTCTCACTACTCTCTCCTTTTCTCTGTGAGCAGCAGAGTCGCACCCACCCATCCTATTGCCTGAGGTCATGGTGTCCCACCCCAAAAACAAGCCTTGGCACATTCCAGCACATACAGTAGGGGCTGCCAGCAACCCCCTCGATACACAGGCTCCGTACATAATACCTGCCAGGCTCCTACAGGTGAGGCATCAGGGAAGACATTACTAAGTAGGAAAGTGTCTTATCCACTGTGCTGCATGGGAATGACAAGTTCCCATGTGTAAATTTACAGCTCATGCACTTGATGTTGCGCCATTTCCAACCACCCACCCGCACGCCCCCTCAGTCGGTCCTAAGCCAGCCATTGTGCTGTGGGACGTGGGACGGGGCAAGATGTAAACCAACCGTTCTGTCATACCTGCAATCTGACTGCCGCCCCAGCACACCTGAGGAAGCACTTTAAGCCTATAGGAGTGTGGCGGGACGTACCTTAAACAATGCTGTCACCCCGCCCGCGTGAAAAGTCGCCTTTTGCCTCCAGTCTCACAGGAAGTTGCTGTGTCCCACAGTGCAGCAGGGCTTGACACCGGCACTGAGGACATCACCATGCAAGAGACTCAAGGGGCTGAACAGGCAGGGAGAGGCAGTGACACACCCCCTGCCTAGAGGGCGCTGTTCAACGCTACTGCTGCAACAACACTACAGCAGGTGGTTATAAAGCGCCCAAACTTGAGGAATGCACGTGAAATGGCAATATTTGGACGTTTTGTGTCATCACGTGCCATAATTTGAAACACCAAGAGCAGAGGATGTAGGTGATGAAGTCCTTATGGCAATGAAAATACCATACACTTTCACAGAAATACACAATACTTACACAAGTTCTCCTTCATTCAGTCTCGCAATAATTACACACCCTCGAAATTGGTTGTTTTCAGCCCATAGCAGTCTGAGATGATGTCAGCCATTTTTATGGCAATGTCGCCTTTCAGTCCAATATAAACTGGTCCTCCCCCACCCCAGACACCCCGCATCAAATCTGCGTTTGCCATTACTGTCTGACTGATGGTTTTGATTAAATCTAGACAAAAAAGGAGGCACTTGACATGAATCCCAGGACACAGACTTAGCAACATGGTCTACCGACAGAGGCTGCTACATGAAATTAAGTGTTTCAAGAAGGCTGTTAATTTTAAGATCTAGCAGAAGTGTGGAAATCTGGCTATGGCTGATAAAGGCTTTGTTTGCCCTGGAGTGGACAGTGATAAAGTGATAAAAGCCCCACCACAGCGGTATAATTTAAGAGGAGGACCCGAATGTTTTTAACATACCAGTTTCCCCGAAATTTGACTTTTCCCCGACACTGGACTTGTCATCTGTCGGTCAACAACCACGTGACGCGCAAATTTAGCCACCTACCACCGTCTGAAAAACTTCTTTGAAAAACAAGAATATTTCCTTCTAAGATGCTATTAATCACCATAATATGGCTGAAATTATTACTGTGATGGCGCTCTTTCAATAAAATCACTGATAATTTTTTTTTTTTTCCCCCAACAGTAGTTGGGGAAAATCACTAACATGGTCGTTGAGGATGGCACTAAACTGATGCTGGGAATATTATACCGCCCGGGAAGGAATTAATCCACACATCCATACTACACTACCCATTTTTTTTTTAGGAGTAACATTTCTGTTATGTGTAGTCTGTGTGATTTGTTATTTTTAACCATTTATTTATCCATAAACGAGAGATAATAATAAGATGACAGTGAATCTTCTATCAATTGCTGTCTAAAATGATGAAAAGCTTAAAGTACATTCACAAATAAGTTTTTATTTTAATCTTTTTTTTATACATTATAACCATATCCAACACATTTTTATATTATAATAAAATGACTCTTCTCCCTTGTCATTTACATAAATCAAAAATTTGTATATTAAGACTGCAAAATAGTACTCCTGTACTTTTTTATATAGCTTTGTACACATACAGGTGACAATGCATCCATTTTGTTCTGAATGAATGCAGATTTTTGGGAATAAGAAAGATCAGCCATAAGCAGAGAGAATACAGGAGCTCTTAGCAAGACGGCAGGCTAGCAAGTAACACCACCACCATCTGACCAAAACTGACCTGGGTTAAAACGTTCATTAAAACCCTTTAACTACTTGAAACATTTGCTTCAGCTTCAGTCTGAAGTTCCACTTGAGGTTGGTTTGCACTTTCATCACAATTAATTTGGTTAAATCACAGAAAAAAAAAGGCTTTCAATAGTATTTCAACCCAAGTCTTTCCAAAACAAGGCCCTAGGCTGGTTGTGTACCAAGAGAAAGCTTGGAGCGCACGTCGCATACTCACACATAGCAGTACAGTGGAAACAGAACTAAATACACTTTGGGGGAATTATTCAAGTACAGACCAACAACAAAGCAGAAAAAATTATAGTCAACTTGATTGAAATTTCATATTGACATAGTCGAGATTCAGGCATTTGATAAAAACACCAGCTAATCATCCCCATCATGATCTTGGGAAATAAAATACATATACAGTATTAGAAAGATAATAAACCATGCTATATTGTCCAATGAGTACATTTTGATCATTGTTTTCTCAATGTCAATAAAGACATATTGGCATAACTCAGGCCTCAATAGAATATGCCTTCTCCCACGTGAAACATGTCACACGCATTGTGGGATGTGAATTGAAATTTATGTTGAGGAAACAATGTCAATACAATCAGAGTATTTACCACTGAATGAAAAATCAAAATGTCAACATTCAAAGTACATAGATATACTGTTCATGAATGTGCATACAAAAGAAAAATGATCAGGCATTGCATCCAAAACTTTAGTAGTCATGAGTACCCTCTTTGGTTTGTGACATTGTTCACAAGTAAGTGATCTTTATAGTGATCTCTCATTTACCAAAAAGTGAAAAGGACTCCTTTTCCACCCATTTGTCCTGCACTCTTTACTCACAAATTTAAATATTATATTGCAGGTAATTGCAAGATCTCTGCTGGGAACATGTTTGCATGGATAAGTTCAACAAAAGGTTTTTAACCAAAATAACAGCATTTACCTTCAATAAAACCACATTTTAATTTGCAAGTATAGAGAATATTTTTGGATCTCTCCCTATCATTTTCAGCCCAACAAATCTCTACAGCAGGTAATTATTTAAAAATACAGTCCCACAAGCCATCAACCGTTGCCTTAGAAAATATTAATACAGAATATTCAACAATACAAAAGAGGTGCTGTGATATCAATGCAAATTCAATTGACACACTGGCAGCCCTTGAGTGCCTTATACGTCCTCTGTAGCAGTGTGGCAAAGTGAGTTGTGGCTACTCTGACACTGGCGTGGTGAAGCTGTGGTCTTACAGTACAGTAACTCAATGGGCCCTGCTGCTGGTGACAAAATAAATGAAAGGAAGCCAAAACCGTTTTACCCAAGAGCAAGATGAAAAGGGTGCCAATATGTGTGATGATCTGTGTATATGCATGTGTATGTGTGTGTGTGTGTATGCGAGACCCAGAGGTGTGTGTAAGGGCAGTGGGGCTTGTTCCAGGCCTGTTCAGTCGGTGCCGCGGGTGGGAGTGCTTGGCTGGTTGAGACCCATCGTTTTACACAGCCAACCGGCAAAGTCCACTTCTTCCACCTCTGATCGCTTGATGAACGTGTGACTCTGAACAAAATATAAGGGGAGAGTAATATTTTTTAGTGTAAATATCATAGAAATGACCTAGTAATCAAAGTATCAAACAAGTGAAACTGAAAACTTAAATGTGCTTCAAATGTCACACTACAGCAGCAGCAGAGTTCAGGTACCCACCATCAGCATCTTCAGATCTGCCCTCTCAGCTGGGTTCTTGATCAGACTGCAGACACAAACAAAAACATCAAAAAGATTACTCCAATGAGATATCCTTCAGAAAATACTTTGCCTCTTATGTCAATGAGGGACAAGTTTTTTTTTCTCTGAACTAGCTGCCTCTGAGGATTTCACTACACCAGCTTCAACAACCTCCTTCTTATACAAAACAACGGCAAATTGCCCCATTTCAGTCAACACCAAATGTTTCTTTTATGTCGCTATTATGACAACAATGGTTACACCAGAGGATAGAAGTGCTGAAATCTCAGCTCGCGATGATATGAGTTGTACCTGATCTACTCTCATCAATTCTTTTCTGTGGAGGAGCGGATAAGAGCTGTATGCTTTGATTTGGTAGCTCAATCTGAAAATGCCATTGCTGATGCTCACCATTTTGTCACAAATTCCTGGAAGTCGGAGGTGAAGACACCATGTGGCAGCTTAGGAGGAGGCTGAGGAGGAGGCAAGAATCAAACATCATCAATAAAAACAGAATGGAGAGAGGGCAAGCAGGCATGCATTGTGTGTGCATGTGTATGATAGAGCGAAAGAAAGGTGTGTGTATATAAGAGAATAAGTTGTGCAGAGTCAGCAATCCCTCAGACCTCATTCACGATGTAGTCCAAAAGTTCGAAGATAGCCATGGCAGGTCGACTGTCCATCCCATGTCCTGTGGAGGAGTCGCGGATCACGGACACAATCAGACATTTTTCCTTTTCCAATTCATTCATATAATGTGAGCTATCCTGTTCAATTTTATTTGGAAACCAATATTCTAAGAATCAAAGCAGAACATTTAAAGCTATGAAAGAGGACTGTCAGTGCTAAGGTTATGCAAGTGTTATGTGCGTATCAGTATAAACACATTTTGCTTGTGTTTTATTTAAAGTGTTGTATGTTTGTGGATGCATCTGTGTTCTCTACCGCTTCCGGGCCTGCCCGGTGGTCTGGGCCTCTGCGTATTGGTGTGAGGTTCTCCCTCGGCCCCATCCAGGACGGGCCGTCCGAAGATGGCCTCTAGCTCCTTGGCGTCTGGTGGGGGGATGGGGTAGCGGCCGATCGCCAGCTCCACCAGAGACAGACCCATGCTCCACACGTCCGACTGAACCGAGTAGTGAGTGCCCTGCAGTCTCTCCGGCTGTTGAGAGACACACAAACTACGTCAGAGAGAGCAGGGAGAGCCTCCGCCTGCCAAGACGCCAGGCAGGAGAGAGGGTTGGGCAGAGGGCTGGGAGGGGAAGGCAAAGGAAGAGGGGGAGGGGAAGGATGGGCGGTGTGGAGCGGGTATGGCAAGGATAGGTGGGGTGTGGTGGGGGCAAGAGGACAGAGGATGGGAGGGTTTGGCAGGAAGTGAAGAGTAGCTTTGTTCCGTTTTAGCTCTAGAAGGGTAAGCAAGGACAGGTGTGTGTGTGTGTGTGTGTGTGTGTTGGGACTTATGATGAAGGGGCAAGCGTCTTCACACCACTGGTGCTTTGTGGGCAGGGGATGGGAATAGGATGGGACAGGCAAGCAGCTCTGGGCACTGTACACTGTACCCTCCAGGTGTCTTAGAGGGAGGGGAAAGAAGGAAGGGAGAGAGAGAGAGTGAGGATGATATAACACAGTTGGCAGTGCCTACCTCGGTGCCAAACAGCCCTTTCCTGGGCACAGCCCCGAGTTCTTGGCAGGGGCATGAGGGAGGGCCAGAGGAAGGGAGAGGGAGGGAGGGAGGGGCCAGTGAAAGGGAGAGATGTGAGAAAAGAGGAGAAGGAAAGTGGGGATAGGGCCAGAGGAAAAGGGGTGGGGGCGCAGGAGTGCAGAGCTGACTCACCGACATGTAGGAGCGCGTTCCAACGAAGGAGTTGGCCATGGAATCGATGAGCTGGCCGCTCACGCCAAAGTCACACAGCTTGATCTCCCCACGAGAGTTGACCAGGATGTTGGAGGGCTTCACATCTAAGTAGCAGAGAGAAGGTGGACACACACAAACATTTGTGAGTTTCCAGAGACACTGAACCCCAGAGGCCAGCAACTAGATGTCCCTTCTTCATGCTGAACCTCCTCTATCCCCTTTCTGTGTCATCTATACTAAAAACACCTCACCACTGACAAATAGGGCTATCACAAATATTGAGGACATCAGGAAGAGAAGCCGTCTCCGGTAATGGGATTGCTTACAATAAATAATCACGCCTAAACAAATCATGAATAAGAACACTGCCTGGTGTGTTAATACCAAGAGCCGAGTTCCCTGATGGATAGTGAATAAGTCTTGTACATAACAAAACTTTTCTTGCAACAGAGAATCGCTTTTGAGACAAATATTTAGACCAAGACTCCAGTCTGCCTCCAAGGCCGTTGGTGGCATACTCAGCCCCCCCCAGCTGTCTGCGGTGCTGTGTTCGGCAAGGAAGGGAGAAAATAGCTACAACTATTGCTGAGCCCCTGTTATAAACAAGCCCAGTCCTCTGCGTTCCCGCTCATCGCTGAAAAACATCCTGCAAAATAATGGGGTAAGATTGAGCCCTGCAATCTATCCTCTGCGGTGTGACCCCCTCCCACCACCCAAGGACAAATGAGCAGTGACTTAGGTGGCATGAAAGAGCGGGAGAGCGATGGAGGGAGGGGTCGGCAGGGCGTGGCTGCTGTATAATCACAACTGAGAGGCTGTAATTACCGCCTGGGCTCACAGACAACTCTGTCCTACAGTACCACCGACCCTGTAGTACTGTGAAACTTCACTGAACTACGCTACACTATGCCGGTCAGAGCGCTGTCCTCACCAAGACTTTTCATAACAACACACTCGTAGTTCTTAACTGGTGGGTTGTGGAAAATCTGCCTGCCTCAGACTGAGCTGTGGAGCGTGTTGCGATTTTGTTCAAATGTAAAGATAATGAAGCATTTTGTGTTTTGCCAAGCCTTTTTTGCCTCATGCTTCCCATTTTATGACCATTGTTTAACGTGACATTTCCAAATGAGTGTGCCGTAGCTATGAAAAGGTCGATGCCCATGGTACTATCACCAACCATGGCTGGACTAGAGATGGACATTTTCAATTATTTTCACAGTTCAAATATTACACATGTTAATTTCTAGAATCAATTGATCCAACAGAATGGTCTGTTTTCAGAGCACCTATTTCATACAACGGTGCACTGCTTAATAGGCTGTAGAAGCATGAGCGCTTTTGCCAAAAGTGCATATGCAGGATAGAGCATAGAGCAGGTAGAACACAATCAATAAAAATTTGAATGAAACGTAAATAGAAAGCTTTAGTAGGCCTAGTTAATATCCTACCTCTATCAATGAAAAATGGTCATAGACATTTGGAAATGGTAAATATATCTTAATGCTTTTTGTTTGTGTGTGTGAGCCTTTTGCAGTGCAGGGAGGATAATGACATTAGAAAATTAAAGGATAATCCTGTTTTGTTTTTTGTTTTTTTGTTCTTTTAAATGTGATGTTCAGATTGTACAACTGCATGAATTGATCCTCTGATGGTAGCCACACAAAAAAAATTTTTTTTTAGCCGGCACTAATGCTGCAGGAATGGGAATGATTAGGTTACCCACAACAAATAACCTTAAAAACAACAACACTGTTTTAATACTAAATGAGGATGACTTTCCTGAAATCTGGAATCATGTCAGGGTTACCCCTTTGACTTCTCTAAGTATGAGCAGTTTCTAACTATTGTTCTGAGTATGGCTATTATCAGACATCCAAAACAAACATTACAGATTCAGCTGGTTTTTAAACTGCTTTATGGCCAAGGAACCATCTGTATATCAAGTGAAAAAATAGAAATTAGCTTTAAGTGGCAGGCCTGTACGCTATAGTCACACAACCCATAATATTGGTTAACTGATGCAATGAACTCGTAGGAAGTGGAGGGGCTTTTCACATTTTACCTATAAAAGTCCTACTTCGAGAATTTAATTGATCAAACTCGCACACAACAGAAAACACTGTCATTATTACAAACTTGTAGTTCACACACCATAACAGACCAGATGAATTACTGTAAAATAGCTTCCTTCTGGATTAAAGTCATTGTGGTCCAGAGGAATACACTTAGGTTTTTGTAACTACAGTTGCGTGATTCGCCTTTTTTGGAATAAAGCTCTCAGTATGTCATAACATATCAATGAAGCATTTTCCCCAACCCAGACGTTTTTCTCAACCCACCCTTGTTTTTGATTTCAAAGATTATGTCCAGCAGATTAAGTTCTCCAGGGTGAAATCAGCAGATCAAATTCAACAGGAAAGCAATTCAAAGACGTTGGGCTGATAAATAAACCAATAAATAATTGTAACCACTAAAAAACCACTACATTTCTGTGACTTAACTGAATCCACAGTGCTGCTATAACATTATTGTACACAATCTACACTTAACTCCACAGCACAATTAACAAACAGGGCACCATAATTAACACCTTAGTATCCACATACTCCCCCATAACACTTTTGGTCAATCACCTATCATCTCATCTATGCACCCCCCTTTACCCTACATCTTGTTTTACTGCTGTGCTTTGAAAATGTTGTATACAGATCTGTGCCTATTTCAACATGTTTCAATGTGCCTATGAAAGTAATGCAGTTACTTTTGGGGCACCGTTACCTCTGTGCATGATCTGGTGCTTCTCCCGCAGGTAGGCCAACCCCCTCAGTACCTATAAGCAAGAGAGGAGAACATTTAACACAACATACACATAGGCCCCATTTCCCAGATGTGGATGAGACAGTCTATTCTTGGACCAAAAATAAAATGTAGATCTCCATTTAAAATCCTTATGATCATGGACTACACACCTAATGTATGTCTGAGAAAATGGGTATTGAAAGTCAGCATTGCCCTTCCAACGAAATACTATTCATCGAAAATAGGTTCCGTTTGTGACTCATGTGCATTACTGCACAAAGCGCTGCCTGTGAAGCAACACCACAAGAGACACACGCCCACAAAGGAAGAGCGGTGAATACAACCACGTTACCGTAGCAAAACCACATATTGTAATAAGCATTAAAAGGAGAGTTCCTGTTATTTTCACCTGTTATTTTGGGCCTTATTTTCCCAGTTTTTGCTGATGATTGATTATGTTCAAAATGTTGTCACTTACTTCACTGTAGAAACAGGGAGCACTGCTCTCCAATGCACACACACACACAGGGCCAACGCAAACTACTGGATAGCTTATTTGGCTAGTAGACTGTTCAAGTACACTGATGCTGCATTCATGTCATATTGGATTTTCTGTAAATACAAACTGCCGACTGAGGAAAACCATACATCAACCTCCTAGTAATAATTACAAGTAGGATATGTGGGAATGTTTTGCAGGCTCCGTTATCTCCCACCTAGCTGTGTCAACACAAACAGTAAACATAGCAGCATACACTCACGGAGCACTTAATTAGGAACACCATACTAATATTGGGTAGGTATCAGCTTTCAGCTTTCAGCTCAATGTCAACCGGCTACCAAAGTAACATCCGCCTCAAGGTTCGACGTGTTGCATTCTGAGATGCTTTTCTGCTCACCACAGTTGTAAAGAGTTACTGTAGCCTTTCTGTCAGCTCCAACCAGTCCGGTCATTCTCCTCTGATCTCTCTCATCAACAAGGCGTTTCCGTCCGCAGAATCGCCGCTCACTGGATATTTTTTGTTTTTCGCACCATTCTGTGTAAACTCTAGAGACTGCTGTGCGTGAAAATCCCAGGAGATCAGCAGTTTCAGAAATACTTAAACCAGCCCATCTGGCACCAACAACCATGCCACGGTCAAAGTCAATGAGATCACATTTTTTCCCCATTCTGATGTTTGATGTGAACATTAACTGAAGCTGCTGACCTGTATCTGCATGATCTTATGCATTGCACTGCTGCCACATGATTGGCTGAATGGATAATTGCATGAATAAGCAGGTGTACAGGTGTTCCTAATAAAGTGCTCGGTGAGTGTATATTCACATGAAAACAATCATCTGTACTTACAAAAAGTAAGCAATATCTGCTGTTTGTTTATGGTTGATTTTAAATACCAACAATGTGTGTGGGCGTTCCAAGGAGTTAAACACGTAAAGAACACTTTCAAGCTGAAGCAACGAAATTCAGTTCTTCCGATATGACCTGAATGCAGCATAAATCTGGCAGCCAGCAAAGTAAACAAGGAAGTGGGTGATCAAACACAAAAAAAGTATCAAATGGACTATTATAACTGAAATCGTTTAATTGGTTAATCACAGCTTAAAAGATGTGTAACTGCAGTGTGAGTGTTCTTGTGTTGAATGGGAATGATTTAATCATATTTTGCGTTCAACTGTCAGAGCTTGCTTTGGCCCTCTGGGTGTGTATTGGAGAGAAGCGCTCCCTGCGAACTGGAGGAACACAAAGCTCTACAGGGAAGTAAGTGAAGCCAAACAATTGTTATGATGGCAAAAAACTAGGAAAAAAAAGGTTGAAAATAACCAGAATTATCCTTAAGAATCAATGCACAACTGCTTGTTTGTATTTACAAACATGTCCAAGTTATAATTTTGTCAAAAACCATAGATAAGAAAAAGCACTTTCACAGCATTTAGCACTAAAGGAGGACAGACATCTAAGGATACTGCCTGCATTTTAATATGATATACTCCTCTCAGGCCAAAGAACAATCTGAATATCACATTAAAAAGACAGAAATGATTCTTTAAACTTTAAACAAAATAAGTGAACTACTCACAGCTATGCTAACTTTGCCCAAGATTTCCTCTGGGATTCTTCTGGCTTCCTTCAGCACCTGGTCCAAGGATCCACCATCCTGTAGTGACAGACATATACATTTTAGAATCTGACATGCATCTCTAAAAACCATTAAAAAGCGCAGGTGGCTCTTTGGAAACAGATACTTTGCACAAGAAATAAATGTTCAGAAGGAAACGTATTGTAGTTGTTATGAGTTAGATAAATTACTGGAATCCAAGCACATTAATTCTGTTCATTTGTAGCTTAGCTGACTGTCTTTCTCTCACCATGTGCTCCATACAGATGCTGATCTCTCCATCACTGTAGAAAGCCCCATAGAAGCCCACGATATAGGGAGAGTTGCACTCATGCAGCACCTGCAGCTCTCTGATAATCTGGTTCCTGATGGCAGGCTTGATTTCCAGGTGGATCAACTGAGGAGGGGGGGAGGGGGGAAACATTAAAACTGCTGTTCTGACAAAGACAGATGAAACAGATGTAGCAACATTGTTCTCTGACTTCCCTATATCTCAGGATGCCACTGGTGCTTTTTGAGGGGATGGAAAGTGCATCAGTAACTGTACTAATTCACTCTCAAGTTTGTCTGTGCCCAGTTAGTATTTGAGGTTACAACCTTTCAAGTTGAGAATTCACAGTTGAAGTTGTTTCATTGACAAAGAGCAAATAGAACAGTACTATTGGTGTGACAATACAGATTTGAAAGCATGACATGCTACTCTCATTTCTGACTCTAGGACACCGTAGTTAAGGTGTACCTATAAAAATTGAACTGTCCTAGGCTGTAAGAAAGCATATTTCAGTACTGAAATGCGTTTTGATTCAGTTCCCTTCAACTGACACACTTCAACTTAACATATATATAAACAAAGTGGAGTTTCACCTTCCGAGCCATGACCAAACTCGAGGGCTTGTGGCGGACCTTGTTGACCACTCCTCCATTCCCAGCACCCAACTCACAAATGGGGTGGAAATCATCATCCTTCAGCTCCCCAACCTGGGCTTTCTGGGTGAGGAAAGCCTCCAGTCGTTTCCTCTGCTGTTCATCCAGGTCCAGCTCACCCAGCTTCTTTTGTAAGGCCTCGAGGTTGGCTCTGTCAGGCACAGACAGAGGAGGAAAGGGATGCAGTAGAAATTAACAGAGAGAGAGAGAGAGAGAGAGAAAGTCTCTGGTCTAACCTAGCACTGGCATTCAACAAATCTGTGTGGACTGGTGCGCATAGGACTATGAGGTGCCAGTAAAGGGTGATAACACAGACAGACAATAAAATAATACAATTTGGAGTCATTCTCTGTTTCATATAAAATTAAATGCCGCTCTCATACTTAAAACAAATACTACTCACTCAGATGCAGCATCAATGGTCGTTGAGGTGGCCTGTCCCTCCCCAATGGGCGTTATGTTCAGGGGAACGGGTCTTCTTTTGGCAGGCATTTCAATAATAGCTAGCCTAACTACCCTGGACGACTTTCCCAAATAATGCGATAATGTGCAGTGAGCTGGAAAGCTGGTAATCTAGCTTGCCTTGTTCGAAACTCAGTCTGAAAAAGCAACAGGATCAGCTATAACTTAGCTGGCTAGTTACTTGGCTAACGCTAGCAAACTTAGTTTACTTTTGCGAGCATGTCAGTCAGCTATTTGGATAAATCATATCATATCAGTTGCTCTTACGTCAGGTCGTTTTTCGGTGCTACCGTGACATTTACAGTCAATACATTGCAAATTATTTTTCTTCTAGGCTATCTACCTGCTACTACTGGCCATTAGCCACCTAGCTAGCTGCTACTAGCTAGCACCAGCTCCTGGAAAATCGTGCCCTGCGTTCCTCAGTCCTAATGTTCAGCCCTTGCTTCTCAGCTTTCACAAGACGGGGCCGCCGGGATTATTGGCAGCTACACCGGGTAACCAACTCGGCTGGCCTTCGCAGGACAAGAGCGCACAACCTAGAAATCCCTCCGTCTTCGGCTGGGGTGTGGGGCTCGGGTGAAAAAAGGGCTTCGGCTTTGGTGCTTCAATACAGGAAGCAGCAGCTGCAGCATCAGACACGCACAGGGAGACCCCTTTATAAATAGCGCGAGACTGGACTGTCTGACAAGTTGATTGATGCAGAGATGCAGAAATCTTCTTCTACGCCATCTGCATTTAGTGTTAACACTTCCGGTTCGCTTTTTATAAAGTAAAAGCGATAAAGCAATTTAACCATTTCTACCAAACTTCATCTTCCTTGCCTTGCCTTCCTTTATCTGTTTTTAATGGCAGTTGGCTAAATAACCTGTGAAGGTGCATTACTGCCATCCACTGATCTAGAGCAGGAATTGAGAATTTACAAAAACAAATTCTGTTAATAATCAGTCCTTTTAACTAACCCTAAATTTTCACTACCTATCACACATCCCTGCAAACACATCTATTACATTATCAGAACAGTGGGCCAAGTGTGACAGAAATCCCTGAATAAAAAACAGAAATCTTCTATCATAGTCTTTATTCGCTCTACTTCCATGCACAAATAAGCACTACGATAAATGCAAGGAATCTTTCTTTATCCAGACAAATAACCTGATCCTCTTCTACATCGGACTGCTTGACTTCTTGATCTGTTTTTTTGATGACAAAGCCTCTTAATCTCTATCAAGTCTCTCCACTACTTCAGTGGGCCTACATGTCACTCTTTGCCCTCACCTTTATGAATTTCCCTTCCTTGATCTTTGCTGCTGATTCTGTGTCGCGAGTCTCATCAAAATGCGAACACTTAACTTGCTCTTTCATCAAGTTACAAACATACACTTGTCCCACATCTTGTACATCATGTACAAACCCTCTCAGCGTGTCCATATTCTCTCACTCTGCAAATGACATATAATCAAGGTAAACATTATTTCATGCCTTTTCTTCAAAACTTAGAGCAACACAGACTCAATTTCCTCCCTTTCTCTATCTTGAAACGATGGTGATCTACTTGCTTCACCCGCAGGTGACTTTTCTGAAACTTTCAGCAGTGAACAACAGAGGTAAACTAATGAACAACTTTCTGCAGTGGTTTAGTGGAAAGACACTAAACAGATACCCCAGGCCCTGCCAAAGGTCGCAATCTCCAAAACAAAAGTCATCACAAACATTTCCAGTTGTTAATGGACTGAATGGCTTTATGGCAACTTCATAAGACACATATTCATCACTTGTCATTTTTTTTCTTGATTTGGTTTCCAGTAATTTCTAAATAATGGTGTTGCTTTCATAATTAATACATTACCACCTTCCTTTGCCTGTAAAACACAAAGATTATAACATCATGACAGTCTTTTTATTCATAAGTTTTAACCTTGGCATGATCAATATAAAATCTGCTCATAAAAAACACACTGCTTGAGTGAATAGATGTTTTACTGTACAAACAATCTTGAGTATTCTCTAAGCTAAATTCAGCTAAGATGCACTGAGAGGACACATTATTAGCTTTGTTAATAAGAAAAAATTAGAACACTTTCTAAAGGAGAACCATTTTGGAATATATTACTATAGCCTAAAGTTAAAATCAAAAATTTTCCTTTGTTTGCTTGTGAGCTTTTTGAGTGAATTTAGTCCAAATTGAACTAGAGGGTATTTTTTTTTTTTTTTCTTATTTGAACCTTCATATAAATTTCGACAAATTACTTTCACATTGAATAGCCAAATACATTAGGCTACGCACATAAGAAGCAAGATTTGTTTTTTTTTTTTTTTTCTACATACAAAATGTAGACCTATAAAATAAACAATCAACTGTAAGCAATAACCTGTATGTAATTCTTGGATTAGCAGTACCTCAAAGTAGATTTGTTCTCCATTAATGGCATCTAGCCTATAGTAAATTCAATTTGAAAGTTTGAACTTTCCAGTATTGTTGGCAACTGGGTTGTGAATACTTGGCTTGGTTAATACTTTTATTTCAGCTAAAGGTTAATGTGTTTTACAAAGATAATTTACCCTACACAAGAATAAATCGCTCTAAACGATGTTTAGTGTTTTTCTGTACTTTTATTTTGAAACTAGAACTCCAAAACCGGAAGTCTTAATGCAGTCGGCACGCAGACTCACTGAGCAAGGAGGTTCACTGAGCGACCTGCAGAGTATCGCGGTATCTTTTAATTCAGCCCGTGAGAAATGCGACCTCTCTTGGAATAAAGTAGAATTACAACTCAAGCCCAGCTGCTCCCTGGTGGCTTCTATTTCCCTACTCAACACCAAGTTTTTACTAAGAATTTCAGCCTGACCATAATGAGCAAATTCAGAACAGAGAATCAACTTGAACAAAATGTAACCAAGACCCTGATGGAAACCACAGTGGTCGCAACGTGTTGATTTTAATCTTGCCATCTCCAAATAAAGGCTTTTAGATTTTGTAAATGACTCAGTTTCACACAGGACAATAACCATTACAAGGTAAAGCCACTGATTTTTACTTTTCAGTGACTTTCAAAGAGCACCTGCAGATACCAAACCTACAGATAAGACCCAAGAATTGCTTGTTTCCCTATTCTTTATTCTTTTCAGCATTAATGCTGACTGCAGCCCACGTCTAACACTTGCTACTTTCAAAATGAAATGGCGGCAGACAAGTTTTTAAAAATTGATTTTAATTAATTCCACACGTCAATAACAGCTGTTAGAATACGATCATTTTAAATTTTACAGTTTTTTCCTCAACAGGCGACAAATGTGTCCCCAAGATCCGAGCATTTTGGTACAGGACATCACAATCTACACCTCAACCGGCCCTCAGTCCTCAGTGGCACCAGCTGCACTGCTGGTACCCAAGACATTGCCTTATTGTGTCAGTTTGCCTGTAGGAACAACTGGAGGCGATTCAAAGCTTAATAAAATATTATTTAAATTTTATTGTCTTTTAATATGAACATATAAAAAGACACAACAAACAAAACATTTACATCATGGATTGTAAGCCTCTGCCCATGCTACCTTATGCATTATTATAATAAGAAGAGATGCCACTACAAAAGACCTGACCCTCTGCTCTCTCCAGCCCCCTAACAACCTGCAAACGTGTCTGGCTCAGTTCCACAGAAGCAACTTGCACCTCCTCTCATCTTTAACCATAAGGCAAAGAAAGGTTTAGGAGATCCGTTCAAATAATGATCTTCTATACCTAGGAACAAATGAACAATGTCGTTAAATATGTATAGCAGTTACTTACGAATAAAAATTGCCTAGTTAAAGATGGGTATTGGAGTATTTTTTTTTCTTTTTACATTATTTTGCTTCAAAGCAGCTTACATAGAAAAAGCCTATTCAGGGACAGATTTGGAATTATTACAGGCAAAGTGCCATCAATCAATTGTGTGTGGATTAACAAAATGTTTTCAGTTTAACAGTATATCGATTTGTAAGCTAAGTCAAAGTGTCAAAAGAACAGGAAAAATGGAAGACCAGATTTAACTAAACCTACTTTTTCAGTCATCAACCGTATCAGAAGATGCACGTATAACAGTGAGTCCCCGGATCGATGTGTAAATGTAATTTCCCTGTGCATTTGCAGAGTTCGGAAAAATAAAAACAGATTTTGAGCTAATCAAAACGCAACAAATGGGGTGATGAGAGAGGGAATCATACCATGCAGAACTCATCTGGGTCAGTATTTTTCAAGTGTCTCACAGTGGAGTGGGAGCGCTGTTTTTCTAGATTCACATTTTTCATTTTCTGATCCTCATGAATGAGATGGTTGAGGAGACCTGGTCACAGTGGTCAGAGATCCGTAATTAATACTCCTAGTATGGGAAGCCTGATATCGGCCTAAGACAGGCCCAAAATGTAGGATGGAGTATGAGATGAAAAGGAAAAACAGTTAGCTCTAGGAAGAAGGTGACACCTTTTCTCATCTGTCTCTCCAAGTAAAAGCTGATGAACTGAAACCTGCACATCCAACCTAAGTATCGTCACCTAAGGAACAGCCATCTCTTATCGCCAGTACTAGTACAGGTGCAGAGGAATATTAGCTATAGGCCTACAGCATGTAGCAATTAAGGACAATTTCTATTCCAGCAAATAGATATGACCTTATCTGCACAGGGATGAGGCCGAGGGGGATTGTTGGTTGAAGCGGCTCCACTTGTTCCAGACAGGACAGATCGTAATTGAATCAATGACTTTGAGCTTGGCGGGGTTACACTTATTGACACTTCATTACGTTTACTTGTGTCAGACATGTTGAATCCACCGCAGCAAAGCACTTTGAACGGTAGTTTGACCCAGGTTGGATGAATTCAGAGGAAAAGAAAAGGAACAAATTTATCACCAGCAGCGCTGTGGGCCTGGATCACTTACAACTGAACACTCAAGCCACAGCATCAGAAGTGTCCTGCTTTCCGCAACTAGGAGCTCCTGTCTGTACAGCACCTTTACCCTTGCCAAATATTATGTACATTTACTACAAACCGCTGTTAAGAGAACATGAAGCAATTAAATAAACACTATACTTTTAGACGAGGAAACGAAAATGTGTAAGAAGGATGTCATCACTCATGAATCCTATTCCACAACTGCCCGTTACCATCTATTTTTTCTGCTTCTCTGTCCATTTCTCCAGCTGGAAAAAAAATCTAGGCAAATGATAAACCATAATGAAAAAAAAAAAAAAAAAAAGACCTCTCAGATTGGGGCATCCTCTGCTGGCCAGCTCAGCTAGCCTAACACCTACAGGCTCCAATCTTCACCATTTAAAACACTAAACAAAAAAGGCACCCAAATCTCGTGACCATTTCCCATCGATGAGATCTTAAAATAAATTTGCTTTGGCACAACTGCCATACAGTAATTTTGATGAGTTTCATCCAGAATGTTGATAAATCAACCCTCAGAATTCCTGTTAGAGCAAGATAACTGCAGCAAATGTAGAGAGCAGCACTGTTCCAGCCACAACCTTTTACATCATTAACACCTACAGTTAGCTTGGTTATCCACTGACTATTTTGCCTTTCGCAAACAATTTGTCTCTCCAGCGGAAACAGAGCTGCATGGAACGCTGGTGGGAAAAAAAAAAATAAAAACAGAAAGAAAAAACATAGGAAACAAAATCTCCAGTGTAAAATTGGCTTCAGAAAGACTCATCAATGCTTCTGTTCTCCTGTTTCTAAGCTACTCTCTGGTCAGTCTGCTAAGTTTTTATGACTGAGGTAGGTTCTCTTTATCTAAGGATAAAATAAAAATGGAAAGCATCACACATCAAGGGCAGTAAGAGTTTGTGTTCTGCCCATTCATTATTAAAAGGACAAATTCCTGAAAAAAACTGTTTCAAGCTTTGATTTCATTCTCGGAACAAAGAAAACCAGAATAACGCAATGGGAGAGGGGGTTAACTTTGCATCACACTCCAGAAATCTCCGACTTGTCCTCCCCAAATTATTCATGCTCGTTTCCATTAATTGTTTGTGTTTTGACCTCTTACTAAAAACTACTGAGGTGCCTCCATTTTCAACTTGCCTGTTCATCACAAATGTGACAAAAATCAGAGACGCAAACATCGAACGCCCATGGCTAAAAGAGCCTGTAAGTCCAAGTCAAATACAAAGTACAGAGGAATGGGGCGGCGGAGAGGGAGTAAGGAATAGTCTGGAGAGAAGAGGAGGGGGGGGGGGGGTACTCTATTCATTCAGTCTCTTTAATAGAGGGAGGATGATACAGATATTCACTGCAAGGTGGTGATCGGCCAAAAAGAGTTAGAGAGCTGTTTCCAGTGGTGTACAGTACAAACAGAGGAATCCTAACCACTCTAGATTGAAGATTCATTAACAGTGCATGTGTGAGTGTGTTTGTTTTGTCTGGATATATCCCAGAGCTGGCGAAAGGCTCTAATGTTTGGGCATAAGGGGGATGCATCTAGTGGACTAATGTACTCCTCTCCTCAGGTTTAGCCCCCTGCCTCTCTCTCTCTCTCTCTGTGTGTCAGTCTATGAGGGAGTAGGGCTGGGGTGTGCGGCCAGTCAGTACGCAGTGACCAGGTCCTTGTCATAGTTGTATCGGCCCCTCTTGGGGGCAGGACTGTCAGCGCTGTCCTCAGTGTCCTCACTGTCTCCCCCAGCCCCTCCCCCTTCCTCCTCGGAGGAGGAGTCAAGAGTCAGATCTACCACAGCGCCTCCCCCTGGTGCGACGGCTGGTCCTCCTGCGACTCCTGCCATCCCCATGGAACCGCTTCCGGATTTTCCTGTCAGACTGGTGCTGCTGTGGGCTGGTGAATGACCATTTGCCTCAGGGATGCCTGTAGAGAGAAATTATAATCATAGAATAGAATAATCATTATAATAACAAATGATTATTCTAGCAACCTACTATACATTGAGAAAAATATCTATACAATTTCAGATTAGAGGTAAATGTGGCAACTGAAAAGACACTTACATATATCAACAACAGGGTACTCGGGAGTGTTGCTGCGTTCTCTCTCCCTGTCCCTCTCCTTGTCATCTCTGATGGGTCGCCAGGAGCCGTCAGTTAAGTACTCAATCTCCTCAATGTCCTCGCTCGTCTCTTTCAGAATCTCAGATAGCAGCCTGAAATACAAACTGCGGTTAGGGTCTCCCCACACAGCATCTTTTATCCTAGAATAGGAACAGAATAACTCGAAACACTGCAGAGCGGAGGTCTACGTGGGTTGGATTTCTTATCCCATTCTTGCCCTCTCCTGTCAGTTTTCCTCCCACTCTCTGCAGACTATGTCTGTCATACTGCATTCACAAATGGATGTCCTGCGCCCACCAGAAGAGCCACCAGGGAAAAAGACAAATAATTTATCTTGTCTAGCAAAAATAATGACTGTTAGACGTTACATTTGACTGACAGTTATAGATGTGATTAGTTCAACTATCCTGCTATAAAAAATATGCTTCAAGTGATATGCAACCTTGAGCTGTTGTTATTGTTATACTGTTGTTATACAGTGGTACAGTTTCATTCAAATCAATCACTACACCAGCTGATTTCACAGAGTAGCACACCTTCAACCAGAGGATAGGGAATTAATCAGTGAAATCAGCTGATGTAGTGATTGTTTTGAAGGAAAACTTGCACACTCCTGGGTCTTGATAATACATAGTTGAGAACTACTGGCCTAATAAACAGAGGTCCCTCCATTGTCCACTTGCCTGGTCATCACAAAACTTTTGCTGTATCACCTAGTTTGGCATGGGAAGCCAAATTTGACCATGTCTATATAATAATTTGTATTAAATAGCAATATACTATTCAAGTTGTACTCTATGAGAAAACTCTGCTAAGAAAGTGTGTTTGCCTCAGCAAAAACATTCCAAGTCTGATGACACACAGACTTATTTATTTAAAAATAAATAAATAATATATTCACAGCCTCAAAACTCCCCTCTAAAAGCATAACGAGATTTTGACATTTGGAAAGCTGTGGATATCAAAGAGATAACACCTAAACTAGAGAGATCAGTTAACCAGGGGATTTCTCATTGGAAGTCCGGTACTTTTGTACAAACTTAATTTCAGGAATGCAAATATACCTCAAAGCCAAATTTTAAGACAATACTTTCAGTCAGACTTTGTGAGAGGGAGGGACTGTCAGGAAACTGAACATACAAATGACTGTTGCTGAATATATTTTATCATGACATTCTTTGATCAAATGGACAGCCTGTTCATCTGCATTCATTCTGTTGGTAACAATTACCAGAAAGTGAAACAGATAAACAACAGCAGTGTTCATCTACACACCTTGTTAACAGAAACATGGCACAGATGGATCATTATACATTTTAGATTGCTCCATACCTATACTACAGCCTAATAGAAAATTTTACTGGGTGAAGAAAAAGGTGCCTTGTGTATTACTTACAGCACCGACCATTGAAAATTAGTTGAAACCTTCCAGATTCCCACAATTACACGGTCCTCTAAATTATAGCCTTGTTGGCTCAACTAAAGAGCCAACAAATAAGCCAATTTACTGGCCTAAAACTCTTGGCAAAGCATGACAGCAGATGCAGTAATACAAAATAAAATGGATGATCACCCTCTCATGCCATGCAAAACATGTAAAGCTTTTAAAATGCATGCACACTGGGTCAGTACAGGTTTTAACTTGTATCAAGAGTCCTTTTTCCTACCTGGCTTCAACATGCAGAAAAGTACCCTTAAAAGGACACGCAAGTGAATATTTTCAAATAGTGAGAGGAAGTCTGTGCTGCTGGTGAGTGACAAGCCTGAGCGTGTCTCTGTCTCCTTACCCATCGATGGTGAGCAACTCAAAGGGAGCGGGCTTGTCACATACAGGGCAAGTCCACGTGGGCTTCTTCTCATTCATCTGCAGGAAGAAGACTGCGTCGAAACACTGAAGGTGGGCACAGGTTAAAACTCGGCATGGCACACCAAGCCGCATCTTCACCAACTGTGGAAAAGGCGGAGGAGGAAGAAGAAGAAGCATGTTAGCGTTATCAAGCTTTATACTAGGACAAACATCTAGGAATCTTCTCTGTGAAGGGTAGTTAAGACGGACCTATCTCTAGTCAAATATCTCAGGTGTCAACCATGAAGAAATACTCACTGGACAGATGAGAGAAACCCGGAGGCCTGTGGTAGCAATTTCGCTCTCTGGGTCAAAGCGTAGTTTGTCTTGGACTAGGAATAAATGAGAGACAGACCATTATTCCTCTGCAAGATAGCCCAATCAACATTATCACTGTATTTGGCAAAATGGGTGAAATTAAGGAATCAATCTGGTCCTACCAAAAGAGTGACACTAAGAAAGAAATCAAGCTAAGCAAAGTCAGTGGTTTCTAGAAACAAAATTCAAGTGACAGCTTTTCTCTCGAGTGTCAGTTTGTCTCCTCTTAGTCAGAATTTCATAGCCACGTTTACAAGAATCAGAGCATGAAAGGAACACTTACTGCGTTCACGACAACGTTCTGCACTCTCAACAGAGCAGAGTTTGAGTTGACTGAAGAGGTCCGCTGAGGTGAAGACCCTCACTAAATACACTGCCACCGAGTATCGCTGAAAAACACAGAGATTAAAAGGCTGTGAGTACCGATTTTAAAACACTAGCAATTAACAATGCAGCATATGCACTACTATGTGAAATTCAAGCTGACTGCTTCTGTTGGGATTAGAGAGAAGTGCTCTCCCAAAACTGCACAGATAGAACTAGAACAGAGGTTACCCTATCTTTTTCATGTCAAGGACCCACGAATAGATACACAACAGACCACGGACCCCCACATGAGAAGGTTTGTCTGATAAGAAATCCCCTCTGAGAAGGTTTAGTTGTTAGGTGGGGAGATAACAGCAGTGGATATAGTGTAACTATGATCAAAACACACATCCTTATACATTCCCTCATTGTTCCAACTTCTACAGACTAAAAAAAAGTTAAATTAAATTATTGCTAATTTTTTGGGGAGCCCCTCAAGGACCCCTGGTGGTCCCCGGACCCCGGTTTAGGAACCACTGAACTAGAATACACTATGAAAACTGCATTCTGGGAAACGGTTGCTCATGACATTGAGTCCACAAACAACCTTTTCAATCTTCACATGACTGATACCTAATCAGTTTACACAACATCTATACAAAAGAGGGCGCTAACAGGTAAACAAGGATATATCCATCCATCCATCCTCTAGCTGCTTATCTGGGTCAGGGTCGTGGTGGCAACTGGAGAGGGGCCAGTCAAAGTGATTTGGGCAGTCGGTATGGATACCACCCATGTAAACCCAGTACACGCTGAGGGACTACATCACCCAGCTGGCCTGTGAGTGCCTGGGGATCTACCAGGAGGAGCTGGACAGAGTAGCTGCGGAAAATGGCATCTGGGCTGTTCTGCTTGCCCAGTTGCCACTGCAACCCTGAGCAAGGGTACAGTATGAGATTAAGCATAAGACCCTGACCTTGCCAAAGTTGCCCCATGTGATGGTGACTCTGTTGCTGACAGTTGAGAGATGCAACCAGGGAGTGATGTTTACAGGACGACAAGGCCGGCGAGGTTCCACACCAGGCTTGTTAGAGGGGTAATAGCCCTGTAAACACACATACACAAACAGACAACATATTGTGTGACGTTCCAGAGACTTAATTTTAAATTAAATGGTCTTTAACAATTCAAGCTGAAATGATAAGCATCTCTGAGTTCCCTCTTGTGGGCTTAATTACAGTTTATTAATTTGCTTGTTTGCATTCTGCAGCTCTGATTCCTCTCAGAGAGGAGAATCTACTTACCGGCACGTGACAGTAGGACTGGTTGACTTTGACAGCAATATTGGGAGGATACTGGTCTTCCTGGACACCAATGGAGTCTGTGTAACAGATTCTGTACAGAGAATAATAAGAGAGAGGGAGGTTACTATTAGAAGTAAGTATGCTTGGACTATAAGCAAAGCAAAAAGGCCTCAAGTCATCCAACCACTTAGTGCCCAATTCAGATCTTCCATTTTAACAAAGAATTGTGTTGGAAATGCAAATACAATTTGTCCCTAAAATGGCAAAACCTGTTTCCTTTCTCACTGTTGCATATAATAGTGTACAAAAATGGGTGTGCACCAGTGAGACAATCTGTAATTAACTATACACTTATGGGCAAAACAGGCACCTTCCAGAGTACAGTATTTTGGAATTTCAGTGAGAGTTGGAATGATGGACTAAGGTGTGGAAGGGCAACATGAACTACTATGAACTTACCTAAGAACCACTTGGATTGATTTGATTCCTGCGCGAAGCTCACTGAGGGAGTAAAAGATTGGAAGTTATAGTGTACGGCAGATATGCAGTTTGTCAATGAAGCTAGCATGAAATAAACAGAGCTGACGTACAGTAGGTGTTCAAATTTCTTACCTAGCATTTCTGATCTGGTCTGCTTGGTTCTGTGTTAATTCAAATATGCATTGACTGTCCTGCAGTTTCTCGTTGTTCTGGGCAACTGTAAAAATGTAAAAACAAAACCCATCAACAAAACCAGTCCACTCAAAGACAATAAAGCAAACCATGCTAGACCAATGATGAGTTATCAAAATAAAACATCAGGTTCCCTTCACCATTGGGTTTTAAAAGCATCACTAACTTAGCTCAGTTGGTGGCAACAGCGTCTCCAAAGTTTGGTAGAAGGGCAGTGGCACCAGCTTGACCTCTGCTGCCGGTGTAGAGATGGGTTTGGAAATGCCGTTGAGGTAGTCTGCGCCCTGAGAGGTGGCAGTGGGGGAGGAACTGAGGGATGAGTAGGCAACTGGGACCCCCTCCGGACGCCGGGCCGCCAGCCAGCCGGATGTCTTGGGGAAGCGCGACTCGTAGAGCTGCCTGACGTTCTTCAGCAGCTCTGGGCTGTATTCAGTTTGCACCAGCCTCAGCGCTCGACCCACCAGGTCCTGCTTCAGCCCGCTCTTGCTGCGGCCCATTGAGGCCAGCAGCGTCTGCAGGTCTGAGACCCGGAAACTTTTGACCATGTTCTAGAGAGGACAAAACAAAAAGATGAGAAATGAAACACAGGTACAACGAAATTTACAGAAGGGGAGAGTCTGACTGAAAGATCAGTCCATCTTGTGCCTCATGTACACTATAACAACTTAACACCAAGAATTTGCAATTCCAGATTCATTTTGATGGCTATATCCCCATCAGAGACTTGTTGACACCTGCTTGGAATGCACAGCCATCAGCACCCATTATATAGTCTGGGATGATTAGTGTTGCAATTAGCAGGCTTCCCATCATAGCCCTTAAGTAAAATTCCATGACTTTTCCATAACTATGTCAGGGGCTTTCATGACCTATAACAGTTCATTCATTCCTGGTTTGTTAATGCTGTTTTCCTGAAGGGATAAACAGTCTGACTGTGACTACACTTGTACTTACAGTGGAGTGTGTTTTACTGGAAAACAGCTGAAAACCACTATCTAATGTAATGAATATGTGAAACAAGTTGGAAAATAAATTCTGGTATATTTGTGTAAAGTGAACCACTTGTAAAAATCCCCTTACATTCCCAACTTTGCCAGACAATTTATTAAACTCCCCAACTTTCCCCGTCTGGAACACACCTCTCTACACACCTCCAGAATATTCAAAAAATGCTATGACCAGTGGGAACCCTTAATTAAACACAGTTGTTGGCCTTGCCCCTTAACTCCTAAAAGTTTGATTTTCCTAATGAAGAAACAATAGATTCTCAATTATTTTTCTCCAATGATCCCAAACAAATTGTATTTGGTGTCAGTATGTCAGTCAAGTTCATAACTCATAAACTGCATCAGCTGTGAAAACAAGATATAGAAATGTGGTATTGCTGCATTCCTACATTTAATTACGTCTACACTACACTTGCATGAAGAATATCACACTGACAGAAACAACACACTGACAACAAGGCCCAACTCTGAGCCTAAGGTCAAAGCATGGTTTGTATATTGTATAATTTGGTTTGTGTTCAGGCAAAGAAATTACAGGGAAGTGTATAAGTGGAATGAAGGAAAAGGTTGGACAACACAGAATCGAAAAAATAGTTGGGAATATTTCAAATTTGACAAAAGGTTTGTAGTTTCAGTCATTAACTATCTTAACTGAATATCAAAATTAAGACGCATCTTAAATATAAAACTAATCCAACTACTGCAAGACTAGAATTTTCCAGAGGAGCATCGGTTGTTGTTAGCTTTTGAAAAGACTTCTGTTTGGCCAGCATAAGTGACAAGGAAACCTTAGTAAGCAGGCAGAGGATCAATAACGGGGGAGGGTTTATTCACCGAATATACCCAATTTAAGTGTATATATATAAGCCTACACGAATGCTAAATACATTAGACTCTTGTTTCAGGAGTCAAAAATGCCTCCTTTTTCTCGCCACAATCCCACGTTTTTAAGCTCTCTCTTCCACTCTTCAATGTGTCTAGCGTCTCTGTAATTACACTTATACAAAATGCTAAATGAATGAAGTAATCTCAAAACAAGCCACATAAACGCCACATACAGCCTGGATGTTGATATTTTTAACCAAAAATCAGCAGCGATGTAGAGGGTAGGCGAGCCTGACTCAGAACTGGAGCCAGCACTGGATGTTATTGTTACTGGAAAAACATGAGCCGTCTAGCATGCTTCAGCTTTGTCTCTGTGAATTATTTGAATATAATAACAGATACACAGCCGTTTTGTATCTGGATTAGACTTTGACGATAACGCAACTGTCCATCCGGCTTCTGATGGATGTGTTGTGCAAAAAACGTATGCAGTACTACAAAAGGTACAGCGGCTTTTCTTCAAGCTCTCTTGAACATAACCAACACAGCCTACGCTAATCGGCTAGCTAGCTCTACTGAAGACTGAGCTGCCATTCCTCAATCATGGCAACTATTCATTTGACAGGTGCACAGTTCCATAAACGAATTAGCTGGCTACAAAGATTATTTCAAGCCAACAAGCTAACGTTAGACAGCTGCACGCCGATAGCATGCTAGCAGCCAGCCACCAAATGTTTTTATGGTCTCATCATTCATTTTCCCTGTCTCTCTTCCTTTTTAGCCAGCGTGATGCTAGCTAAACCAACGCACTTAGCTAGCTAGCATTAGCTAAAAAGCTAGCAGGACAGACTAGTTCGTTTTTTCATAAACCGAATATTGCACATTTGCAAAACTATAAACTTTTGGCCATATTCAGGCTGAACCCCTGTGTCTCCACGGCCAAACCGAGTTTCATTATACACTCCCGCACCCCTCTCCTATCAACCCAGGCGAGCCAAGCTCTACTTGCCATCGCTTCCACCAGTTCGGCCGCCATCTTCGTGCAGCAGTACCGCGAGAGTCGGAGACGACGGCTAGTCTTTCACCAATGAAACGCAGAGATGCCTTTGGTCGACGCATAGCCACAGCCAATGACAGCGCGTCTTTTTCCCGAGCCTGAAGCGGTACATGGAAAGTGGGCGTGACCACCACATTTTAAAGTTACAGTACAACTTTTTAAAAACACTAAGAGGCAGGTCTCCTTTCCAAAATAGGCCTCAGTATCCATAAATGATAACACGTGTCAAAGTATTTCAATATTCATGGTGTTTCAGTTTTATAGTATTGAGATATTGTGAATGTCTGTTGGAAAAATAGTTTAAATTCAACACACAAGTAAATCATGGTGTGTCAAGTGGATGGGGTCGCATGGTCCTCTCAATTCCCGTCCGAGCAAAATACTCCGTTTCATGTTTTGCAAACAGCCATTGGATGTGGGGGTAAATGCTTTGTCTACAGCATCTTCATCATTGAGTTTAAATCGGAGTAATTAACGAAATACACGTAGCCGTCAAAGTATAGATCACCAAAATCCTGTTCAAAATACAAGGTCCGTGCCATGCCATGCTTGTAGAAAAATGGAATTAAGTTTGTAAGGGAAAACTTTGCACTTCTTCTAGTGATCCAGCCCTGGTTTTCCAAAGGCTTCTAATGTGTGGTTGTGCAAAGAATAGCCTCATTGATACATTGAAATCAATTGAACAAATTACAATGCGATATCATGTAATGACACGATAGACTTTGCTTTGGATTTACTTTTGAGTTTGAGAAGCGAATAAAAGGCCAATTTTCATTCTCATCCTAAATTTTGCAAGTTACAATAATGCAAAGATTTCTATCTGTTATTGTTTAAAGAAATGTATGACTAAATAATTTTCTTATCCCTGTCTATAACTACACTAAATGAATTCATTGCCTTTGCAGATGTCCCTATGACGGCTTGTGTTGTAGATACAATGCTGGATACTATGTATACATCTCTGAATATTTATTCATATTTTATATATTTTATAGAATATGCATATAAAATTATATTATAGCCAGTTATAATACAATACTAATATAATAGCAGCATGACTACACTATATGCCTTTCTGTGTATATTTCATTATTTAAACAGAAGAGGGCAATATGGTCCATGAGTTGAGCTTAAGGTCATTTAATTCCTTCCCTAACCAAAACTCACAGAACAGTAAACCATGTCACATCTATTCAGATATTGTTATCTTGGCTTAGGCTACCAGTTGATTACTATTGTGACATGGTGTAATATCCATATCCTATTTTGGGGATAAAATGAAAATAACAAAAGTTTATAAGGTAGGCTATAAGGTGTATGTATTGCCAGTGAACATTGCAAACCTCTTAAATGGTCAAAAACACTTAAAATTATCTTTGGTTTGCCCTCTTAATGCATAAACTCACCCGGTTCACAGCACCATTTCCACTTATTTTAATGTGGATGGTATCAACTGACTTTAAAGAAACAATCCAGAATTTACAGTAGATTTCACCATTCACAAATGTTATTCACAAGGGTTTGACTTGTACATAATAACTTAAACATGTCTGTTTTGGCTGAAATTGTTTACAAATACTACAAACAGAAACCTCAACATACTTCAGAATACCTCAAAATACATTTATAACTTCAGGTGTCAGATACATTCAGTCTTTTTACCAGAAGCTTAACATGACAGTAAATGAAATAACAATACATTTCCATTGAAAATGTAATTAAAGCCAGTAGTAGGGCGTGTCGTTAGGTGGCACCATACAATTACTGGGCTTTAAGTCCAGGAAAAAGGTAATTATTTGGAGATGTGGTCATTCTGGCTGGGAAAGAAACCCTAACATGTAACACTGCTGAAGATCTGAGATAAAGGTGATTATAGTCAAAGCAAATAAGGAAATTAATAACACAAACTTGAAAAAAAAAAATACTAATCAGTCAAAGTATTCATATACAATTATGGAATTCAATACAATACAATACAATACAATACAATACAATACAATACAATACAATACAATATAATACAGTGCAATATGGCAGGAATAAGGTATATCTGTTTTGACGTCTAAAATTAACTCTAAAATTATATTTGCTGAATTGACTTACAAAGAGAAACAGTTTACCATTTATATTAGTATACTGTAATTTGTGTGAAAAACTTTTACAATAAACCAATGACATAGTTAACCAACAATGCCAATAATAGTTGGCAAAGAGGCATAGCAAGAGTTGGAATAAAAGTCACATGACACACAAACAACAATGAATTGAATGAATCAATGACATTTTGACTCATAAATCGTACGCTTTCTTGTTCTGATAACACAGATTACATTGTGACTATCAATGTCTGTGCAATACATGTTCCCACTTTGCATTTACATGGATAAAACAAAGACCTTTCCAGAGGATGTGACTCAACTGAATGTGTTTGTCTCCAAAACATTGAACTTGACCAATTAATTACTGCTTTATTGTAATTGACGTAATTCTCTGGATGGCATCCCCATGGGCAAAACCACTTTAACAGGATAAAACTGCTATCTAAAAGGCCTTTGATTCTACAGCACCCATCCTCTGCACACCATGTCTTACTAAATCTTGAGTGTTTAATCTCCCGTAATTACAAAGATTTGCTTAGGTTAATAAAAATAATCCGCCTCAATTGAGACCCCCTACCTGGACCTCCGCTGTGTCTCCTTTGCCCCTTTCTGTGAGGGATAAATTCACAGTCATATAAATAGAGTCACCTTCACAACCGTGAACACAACTCTTCGATTCGAGAGCAATAGGCTGATGCATATTGAAAAAGACCTGTTTTTATCTAAAGAGTCAGGTTTATTAGAGAGAGAGGCAGAAACATTTAATCAAAACGTGTTGGCTACTAAAGTGTCCGTATTTAGACTTCTAGATTGACGTCATTTCCACAGGTTGAGGTGTGTCGCCGGTGAGAGCGTGAAGGTTAATAACAGTTGAGGAGCTCATCTTTGTCTGTGAACTTGATCTTGTCAACCGTAACACTTCGGCGAAAGAGGAGAGGGGCACTGAGCCATCCACTTTATGAAGGGTGCCGCACCTTCAAAGAAAAGAGCAATGCTGTGAAACTCAGAAAACTAAATTCTGGGAAGAATTTGGGGAAAGACACTTTTTTGTTCAACACCTGATACTTATTCAACAATCACTCAATTTGGAAACCAATCAAACCTCTCAAATGAGTTTGAGATATTTTAATTCAGAAATGACAATGGAGGACAGAAGCAGCCGCAACGGTGGCAAGGAAAGGCTGGGACTGAGCTTCACTATTGACTATCTTCTGTTCAATAAAGGAGTCAAGAGTTCCAAAGAGGAACCGGTAGACAGTCGAACGACAGAGAAGACAGTAAACAACGTGCCAAATCATCAGAGTCTTAAACCCGAAGAGATACAGGAGAAGGGGCTTCAGAGGTCAGGCGAAGACAACGAAGAGAGGAAAGTCAAAGAAGAGGAGGGGGATGAAGAGCAAGAAGAGGAGGGGGAGGAGGAAGTTACCACCACCAGCAGCCCAGACAGATCTCCGGACAAACCCACCCAGTCCTACATCGCTCTCATCTCCATGGCAATCCTGGCGTCAGAGGAGAAGAAACTGTTGCTGTGTGACATCTACCAGTGGATCATGGACCACTACCCTTACTTCAGGAGTAAGGTACGTCCAAGTCAATGTTCTGTAGTTAATATATTTACAGTAGATGATAGATCAACATATGGCAATGTAACTGTGGAGGAATTCTGAAATTTGAATTAGATGATAATGTTAAGCGAAAGGTCCTGTAAAGGTGATTTGGTGTTAGTGTGAATATCCAAGTTTTAAAATGAAACATCCTATATATATACAACAATATATATATTGTTTGTTAACTTTATTACAACAACTGGTAAGCCAATCATGAAACAGATAGCGAGAAAGCTTTTTTGCCCAAGGTCTTCAGCATGTTTCGTTTGATTACTGTGAAAGAGTGCGGCAGCCATTTTCACATGTTACGCGACCTACTTGGCACAGATAATCTGTCTGAGTGGTTAGGCCATGAGGTGCGCGCAGGGACACTGGATGATCTTGTTGTTGGCGAATTCACCAAATAAAGTAATCCTGTTGCTAGGTTGCAAACTGTCTCTGCCTTTACCAGGTGCAACAACAGATTGGATGTAGCCTAGTGGATTAAGGTTGATCACTGGTTTGACGTGCTAAAAAGGTAACTCAGGGTGTCGTGTCTTCATACACCGCCTTGACACGCTATCGCACACCCTGCCAACAACAGGATGAGGTGACATCCTGAGAAGATCTGTGACACTTAACAGCCGTCCATGATGGGTACTTGTTCTCAGTTGGGCACGCCCCTTGATTTAAGTCACACTAATTTTCATATTTAATTTCTTGTCTAACCATACTTGTTTTCAGTTGGGCACAATTGAAGTCACACTACTTTTCATGTTTCATTTCTTGTATAACCATGATTCTAACCTTTACTTAACAGGATAAAAACTGGAGGAACAGCGTGCGTCACAACCTGTCGCTGAACGAGTGCTTCATCAAAGCCGGCCGGAGTGAAAACGGGAAAGGCCATTTCTGGGCGATTCACCCATCAAATTACCAGGACTTTTCTAACGGGGACTACCACTGCCGCAGGGCCCGGCGGAGGGTCCGCAGGGTGGCAGGACAGCTTCCCTTTGCCTCTCTGGCCTCGCCCTACTACCCAGCCCTGCACCGCACCCACAGGACGGCCTGCTGGTGCTGTCCTCCGGTCCCGGCCCTCCCTCTGTCCGGCTTGGCACCCAGAGTCTACTGGGGATGGCCCAGTGTGCAGCCACCAGTGGGACTCCACCCGGGCCTGCACGCCTCTGTACCATGATAGTGAATAGTATGAATGTTTGAGGTATTCTGTGCTCACAGTATGGCCCTACTGTTGGGCAAAAGGGAAACTTTAGATTTTTATTTGATAATGAATATTTCATTAGATTATGTTAACAGTGTGGCCGTGCAAATGGGCTTGGACAATATTACATTATATTTTGATGAAATGCACAATTTTGCTCTGTTTGTCAATAAAAGCAAATTAACTTTGGAACATTCTATGATAAAATAAAATAAAATATATTCATCTAATTTAAGTTATTACACTTCTTTGATTTGTGTCCTGAATATTTTTTATAACAATAAAAAATACAAAGTTTTGTATAATCATTCTCATTAAATTGAACACACATCATGTTTTACACATATCAGTACAATAAATTGTGTGTGTGTTTCTGTGTGTGTGTGTGTGTGTGTGTGTGTATGTGTGCGCGTGTGTGTGCCCATGCATGTGCGTGTGTGTGTGTGTGTGTGTGTGCACTTGCCTGTGTGTGAACATATAGTACTAAAAGTGAGCCCAGTGCTAAAATACCACCTGGTCTTAGCTGCTAATTAGTCAAAGCTGTCGGGATGCAAAATCTTGTGCCTTAAGAGACTAAAATCAGGCTTTCCAAAGCCGACTCCAAGGATATGAGGCCAGATAATCCTAGCAATCCCAAATAGTTTCAAGAAATAGGAAGCTTATCACACAGTGTAATCCGTAACTGCTCCGACAGAGAGGGGGCACCGCGGGAGGTCAGGGATGGTGGGAGGAGAGGAAAGGGAAGGAGGTAGAGAGAGGATGGGTGGAGGAAGGAGAGGGAAGGGATGGAGAGAGGAGGCTGGAGAGACAGGCTTCATTAGAAGGAAGTAGGAGGGCAGAGGGAAGGGATGGAGTATATACAAATGTGTATAGATGAGGGGATCAGGGGAGAAACGTATGGTGTCATTAAGATTAAAACTAAATTAATCTAAAATTAAAATATTGAAAAGCATACTAAAGTATGTGTTGAACACATTGCCAAAATCACTGTCAAAAAGACTATGGAGGAAGTAACATTAATGTTAGGACCTACACCTTTTAAAGGATGAAGGCCACATGGTACACTAACATATAATAAAGACATTATGAAAAGAATAACTGGAAGTATTTCCATTTACTTCTCAACTACATGGAAAAGCAACGACAGCAGCAGTTAGGAGATGACTCAAAAACACTGCCACCAAAAGAAGTCAAGTCAATTTTTACCTGTCCAGCTCTCACATCAATAGCGAAATTCCTCTCTGACTTACAAAGGTTGGCATTTACATCTACAGTGCACCAGCCTGAGAGGATTAGGTCATACATTGACTTTTCTAAAGTTTGTTTGTCTCAGCTCATGTGGGCTTTTTATTCGCAAATTATTGAATATTTGAATAAGGCAATATTTGACATGAAATTAGATTCTAAAAAGACAAACAATATGTCAGAGGGATACAGCTTAAGAAGGAGAACAGAGGTTATTCAAAACAGTTATTTTCTGGCTATGTTCATTAGAACAATGACAAATCCATCTAATTAATTTTTGCTCACCAAATCTCCCTATTCAATGTCAACAGCTAATTGGAGACCTAATTTGCTTAATTCCCATGAATTGCTCTCTGCATCAAATCCTCTTCAATTCACCAGCTTTAAGGCTTTAATTTGGTTGCATATGTTTGCTGTGCACACACACACACACACACACACACACACACACACACACACACACACACAAACACTCACATGCGAGCGTACGTGCACAACACACACAAATACTCTTGATACACTTGTAAAAACACAACCACACACTTACAGTCTACAATTAAATTATTATTCAAACAACAAAATGAGAAAACTATGAGGCTTGTTGAGTGAATTTGTACATTTTTTTATGAATATGAAATTAACATTGGCAAATGGATGTGAGATACCATAAAATAAAAAAATATATATTGCTGGTGCTGGCAGAAATTTTGCTGATAAATTACTGTAAATCAGATTACCTATGCTCAATAAAATCACATAAAATTACAAGTTTCATTCAAGGAGAATCGGATCGGTACACTTCAGGTCATGAGTTGTGTGCTTGTGTGTGTGTGTGTGTGTGTGTGCGTGTGCGTGCATGCATATGTGTATGTCATTTTCTTAATCTAATAAGATGGGCGGAAGGGTGCAGGGGGCCATAGATTAGGGCACAAAGATTTGTTCCTGATTAGCAGAGAGTGAGGTAAGAAGATCAGTCCTGCTGAGACGGTGATGAAACATTATGTTTTAATACATTTACAGCAGCATTCCAAAGCTGATTTCCTTTAGCTTACATGGATCCCATTGATTTGACTATGCAGTCAGTATACAACACAAAGTTGACAAAACATAGGATGAGGCCTGACCTTGTACCTGCAATTAGATCAAGGGATACAGGCAAAATAGGGGAATTTATCATGAATGCAGGTTGCCTTGCTTTACAGCCCATATAATATGTCATATGAATAGTATTTTGAATGATTGCATTAGCAACACTGTAACCGACCGCCTCATCTACTATAAATCAGTCAACTGCTTCATATAACAGTCTCTTCAATCTCTGGTTTCGACCTCATGACTGTTTTATTAGTTGTACAGTAAACTCATGACACATTCAATCAACCAAAGAAGTCACAGATAAAGTTTCAGTTACTTCAGATAGTATGTCAAATGACCTGAGATAAAGGTCTTCTAGTAATTTCTAATCTTGAAGTTACCTGAAGAAAAAAAAATCTGACTGCTGAATGAAATGCTTTTTGCTAACATAAGTCACTGAGTGATGTGACAGCAAATATTTGTTTAATACAGTCTTTAAATCACAAGCCAATTTGAATAAACATCTAGGAATATTTTTAGGTTGAATGTACATAGATCAGAATTTGAAAATATCTTATTTGCATGTTTCCAAGCACACCAATGCTTTAAATTGTACAAACCTATGCTTTTAATGATCTGATGACATGTCTTTGGCTGTTACACAGGCCTGATATCAGGCTGGTCACTAAGTTAGAGCTCTATGCTCTAACTTGATGATAATGAATCAGTGATACTTGGCATTGGATATTATTCGTTTATAGGCTGCCATTCTATTAATTTACAACTCATAACAGATAGATATATAGTGATATGACTAGTTCAGTTGTTTAGCTCAAATCATGATGCAGTTTTAGGGTTCCTTGGAAGTCTATCAAGCTCGAAATGTCTTGGTCATTCATTCATTTGATTATGGCTATTGATAGGCTATAGGGTTGGACTACGGTTAGAGTTGATTTGATTTGATTTGACTTAAGGGAAAAGAGTAAGAACAATCATGATAAAAAACAAAAAACAAAAAAACACGTAGACGGAGGATGGAAGAAGAAAGTATTAAGTACTTTTTCCACTGTGGTCCTCGAAACAAATAAACAAAACAAGACAAAAAAAACTTTATATGAGCCGGTGTAGGAATTAAGATAATTTGAATATATGATGCCTATCTTTAAAGAAGAAGACCTCAAGTAACGAGAACCTCGTTAATTTTGCGTAATTACATATTTATTCATCGTTTGTTTTTATTTATTTTATAACTTACTTTTTTATTGTTTACTTTGTTTTTCTCACAGAAATGCGTTTTGTCATGGTAGCGCCAGAAATTGCAGCTGGTTTGTATGAATAACTTTCAATTGGCCTAAAGGTTGAAGGAGTCTAAAATTGCAAGACTATTAAAGCATGATTGCATTGAAGCAGGTAGTGTTTAAGGCTTAAGTAGCACTATAGTTGAACCAAAACCAGCTGCTTTTTTCTGGTTGTGTCCCATCATGAACAATAGCCCGTCGTTGCCTCAGCTTCAAAGGCTCCATAATAGTCAATCGATCATCATGAATGCGAGGCGCTATTCTGCAGATTACTGTTAACAATAATTTGCCTCCCAGTGCACCGTTGCCATCTTTGAAGCAATGTTTTATTGCCTTTCTTTTCATCTGCATCTGTCATCCCCGAGGTCCACTGTTTGATCTCTCCCCACTAGTCTGTGCCTCCCCGGGGTCGCGTTGACCTGTTGATTGGCAGCTGCGATCAGACATATGGTGGGACGAGGCATCGACCGGAGCTCCCCGGAGACAAAAGCAGACCTAGTGCTTTTTTTTCCTCCTTTTCTGCAGGAGGAGAGAAGCGCAGGACCGTGGAAGAAAGCTAATCCAACCACTAGATGACGCACGATGCATGTGAATCTGTTCAGCACTGCTTTGACCATTCGGAGCGAATGGATGTGGCAAAGTTTTTTCTATTATTATTTTCTTTTCTTTTTTTTCTTTTTTTTTTTACCGATCATCACACTCTATTATGTCTGTTGTCTAGACCGTCTACTAATAAAGCCGTATCTTAGTTATTTGTTGTTTATTTATGTCTTTTAACCAGATATCATTTATGAACACCTCTTCTATCCTCTTCTTTTGTAGTGGTCAGCCGCACCATGACACTTTGGCCCTGATAATGGAGCATAATGTCAGGGGTGAGTAGCCATCTTAACTGATAGAGCGTGACCTCAGCAGCAGGCTTACTAATATTCATTTGGTTAGCTGCGCAAACCAAAAATGTTTGTTCAGTGCTCATGCCAGGCTTCTGTAAATCACTTTGGATGAAAGAAACTGCCCACGGTCCTTTGCCTGCTGCACTCATTCAGCTGTGCATGTGCTAGTTCAGTGGAAGCCAATAGGGGCAGCTTGACTTCCCATAAAAAGCACAGATGTGATGCTAAACCTGGTGTGTGTGCATTTCTCTCTCCCTCCCTCCCTCTTTCTCTCTCTCCCTCTCTCTGCATGATTTTAGATTAGGCATACAGAATGCAGAACACCCCCATCTCTCCTCCCAGAGAGAGAGGTGTTGCCATGGTGATGTTTCTCCGGTCAGGGCCTGCAATGATCCCCACTGACCCTTGTTGGTGACCTCTGACCTTTAGGCCATGGCCAGGGTCAAGAGGTCAGCGATGGCCGGAGGGCAACAAGAGCACTTCCATGATTGGCACTCTGACATGCTCGCTGCCCCTTCATCTGCAGGACTCACCTTCCTCCCAGTTTGCACCTCTCATTTGCATTTATTACAGATAGAGGAGCAGACCAGCTGCGTAATATGAGATTCATCCCACCATTTCACATTGCACTTCAGCAGGTAGCCTGTTCTACGCTCAAGGCAATGTAATGGTCAATATTGTATAATTTGCATTCAGTGCTACATCGTCTATATATCCCACATGCACGTATTAGCTACACACTGGTGCACACGTTCTATAGGTGTCTGCTTTGGTTTTGTGTAAATTGTGATGGTAAAATTCAATCTCCAGCTAGCTAACGCCGTGTATCATGACGGTTATGATAGCAGTAATGATCATCACTATTCCCATGGCTCCAGTAATCCACTGTATGTGAGGATATTTATAGTTCTATGTGTGTGAGTGTGTGTCTGTGTGTGTGAGTGTATGTGTGTGTGTGTGTGTGTGTGTGTTCGTTCATTTCTAGGGGGGATGGGCAATGCACCAC
Organism: Centroberyx affinis; assembly: GCF_046629955.1. Classification (NCBI taxonomy): domain Eukaryota; kingdom Metazoa; phylum Chordata; class Actinopteri; order Beryciformes; family Berycidae; genus Centroberyx; species Centroberyx affinis. Next base: position 7,080 of record NW_027280485.1, on the reverse strand, counting down.
ACCGTGGTTCTTCTCGTGGGGAATAATTACAGAATCGTGGGTACTAAAAGTCATGTGACCCCAGCCTTCTGCTCCCAAATAATTTATCCCCCGGCTGATAGCTCGTCAATATCAATTTATTAATTTAACAGTTCTGGACTGATAAAAGGTAGTGCACACAGTTAGCTTGCTGAAGCAGGGAATAAGGATGAATTTTACAGTGCAATGGTGTGAGGGGAAGGAAAGAGAGAAGGCGAAAGAGAGAGACTGGAGGACAAAGCGAGAGAGAGAAACTGCACGGCTCCATGAAGTGATCAATGGCGACACAGAGGAGGGAGATGGATATTCGCTGTGCAAAAACGGGCCACCATCACTCATATTCCAAGGCTATTGAATGAAACTTATGAAAATTAATACACTTATTATCACCATATTAAAGATTAAGATTGAGGACAGCGCAGTGATCGTATTGATATTCAAATGTCTCCAATATATTGATCAGTCCAACCCAGTTTTGCCAAACCTCTTTGGGTAAAACTGTGCTACATTCCAAGAGGAAAAGACATGGTGGATATAGAACCTTTTGGAGATTCTTTATTAGAAATTCAAAGAAATTAGTAATTCGAACAAAACAAAGAAAATCCTTCTGTGGCATTTCACAACCTGAGAACCCTCAAAGGTATCAAATGGGATGAGAGATTCCTGGAAGATGCAGCCTCCTCACACGTAGGCTAAAACTGGACAATGAAGATGATACTCCAGAAAAACACATAAACATTAACCCTGACCCTTCTTGACCTCCCAGCACTTACTTTGCATCCTGATTTTAAAAAAAGGGCAATAAATATACATCTGGCATAAAGCAGAACACATATATCATCTAGTATCCACTGCCAAATCCTCAACCTGCAACCTAACCTATTCCCAGAGCCATTACATAATATCCCTGAAGGAGGCTAAAAGGTATTTTAACAAGACCCACTGCTCTATGACCTTTGACCTCTTCTCAGTTGACCCCAAACCCCTGACCCCACTTACACTAGCCAGTGACAGTGGTGGACAGAGATCCCATACACTTCCTGTTGTTAGGAGACAAAGAGGAGTAGAGAGAGATAAATTTACAAATTGATCCATTTTGTTTGAGGATCCAGCATTTCAGTATGAGTTGTTGTTTTTTCTGTCAAGGGCTGACGGATTTACCTTAGTGATCAATTTTTTGATCCATCAATCATTCTGTCTATTTATCTTTTCTTTTATCCATCATCTATCCATCTTCCCCTCCACCTAGCCATCCATTTAAAAAAGTGAAGAAAAAGAAACGGAACAACCGCTACATATAATTGCATCTTGTTAATTTGTATTCCCGTACATTATATAATCCCTTCTCCTCCGAAGGCTTCAAGGCTCCCCTCACACTAACAATCCCTGTAGTGGATTCTCCGCGGGTCTTTGGAGAGCTGCAGGGTGGCGAGTGTCAATAGAAGTGGAGTGTGTGAGTGTGAGAGATGATAGACTGAGGTTAAGAGGTGTCAACACACAGTGAGAGGGCTTGAGGACTCTTCAACGGAGCCAGCCTGACACTCTGACACTCTCCACAACCTCTCCTCTGATTAACCACTCTAAAGATGCCATTGAGACACAGATACTTCACGTAGAAACATACATGCGCACACATGCATTCACACACGCACCGATTCGATGACACATCCTCCATGAACCTCACTCTCTTGCCTCAAAGTCACACACCTTTGTGTGAGGCCACATTTCATCTGAGTTGACTGAAGCCTGCGCCAGACACACACACACACACACACACACACGCACATCAGTTCTAAGGTGTGGAAACCTGAAGATGTGTTGTTCGCAGGCACAGTAACTCTCTGAAAGGTTCTGGCAGTCAGGAATGGATTTGTTACACCTCTGATGTGAGGTATATGTTCAGCCAAGTGTAAGATACAACAGTGCCATCCCACAGGGCTTTGCTCCTGTCAGGTGGTGTAGTGCAACATACAAACCCTGGAACACACACCGACATACATTGTCACACTCTCACACACACACACACAGATGCTCGCAGACACACAAACACACACGCACAAACACTTTTTCCGTCATGCTCTCCCTGTGACTAATTCTTTGTGACTGTCATAGTGTGCAACTTGAACACTTGCTCATGCATGCTATAAACTTTTTTACAATACCTTCCAATTGCTAGAACTTTTGTCCACTTTATTGGATGGCCTGCACATCATTTTGATCGACTCTGGCTTTGAGAAGACTGCAGGTTTTAGAAAACAGCAGGAACATAATCCTCACTTTGTCTAATCTGTGCTCTGGTTTTTGATCGACTCTGGCTTTGAGAAGACTGCAGGTTTTAGAAGACAGTAGGCACATAATCCTCATTTTGTCTAATCTGTGCTCTGGTTCTCTGTCATTTCCCAGTTAATACAATGTAAAACCATATAATAGCTACATATAAAGGGCATTAACATTACATTTGTCTCATTACTGCAATGTGTGAGCCTGTACTGCACTGGTTCAGAAAAATCCTGCTCTTATTGGTCTTTCTCATTAACCGTAGTGGATGAGTTTCCGTAGCACCTATAGCTGTATTAAAACATCCTCTTTTTGATATATGGCTATCTTTTTCAGTTGTGTGTCTGGAAATGTGTACAAATAATAAGAATACATATAATGGGGTGCTGAGCTCAACCTTGCTTTTCCATGCTTTGAACTATGTGTTCCATATTAAACCAAGCAGCTGCAGAGATCCTTGTGACATGCCCTCCCTCTCTATCATGCTTTAGCATAAACCAATTGATGGCAGCTCTCAAATGACCAAACAAAACTGTACAGAAATAGAGATATAATACACATACTGTGTGGGCTATAGATTCCAGAGTGTGTGGACGTTGCATAAGTCAATACCCAAATTAAGAAAGATGCTGATGTGAACATAGATATATGACTCATATCTGTAAGAGTTGACATGCAGGCAGGCAGGTTCATGAATCTTAATAATCAGAGATGAGAAGCGACGAGGTAGAATGGTATTACCAAGATATGTCACTGAAATGACATGTGAGTATTTAAAACAAAGTGTCACATCAATTGACACGGTGATGAATATAAGACCCTGACCAACTGGTGCCAAACCACCATTTCACTCTCATCCCCTCCCTTACCTTCCCATAACCTGTGAGGTAGAAAATAGGGAGATATGAAGAGGTGGGGATGGAGGGAGATAAGGAGAGGTGCAGATAGAGACAGGTGAAAGAGGTAAGGGTCATAGCACATGCTCCTCTTGGCCTTCTCTCGCCCATGTTGTTTTATTAGCCCTGTCAGATTGTAATTTGCCCAACGGTAAACATACAGAACGGGCTTAATTAAGAATTTTTGAACGGGGATATGGTCAAGTCCGGAAACATTAGAGAGATGCAACCGGGTGTCGTAAAGATTGATTGAGACAGAGGATGGAAGGACAGGGTTAGAAACAGAGGGTGGAGGAAGGGGGGTGGGAGTGGTGTGTATGTTACAACGGAGGGGTATTCTTGTGTTGCTCGGGGCAGTAGGGTGAGATAAGTTTGGAAAGATAGGGACAAACGATTTTTAATGCATTAACAACCTGGCTGTGCAAGGCAATAACAAGGACAAGATCGGTGCTAAAATGTTTGACATCCTGCCTCGAGATCAATGGATCCCGGATCACCACATCAACAGGGCACACAGACGTAGGCCGCATGTTCACCTCAACTACCGGCGCAGATAACACACACTCACGCACACACACAGACGCACACACCAACCTTGAGAGGGCACAGAGCATGTGGGTGGGTGCATGAGTTAACAGCCTTGAAACCTCAGGGCAATGTGTAGAAAATAAAAAACAATACCTATATCCATAACAATATCCGCAGGTAAAAGCATCTTTAAATCAAAACAGAGAGAAAGCGGCTGAAGTCGATTGTTGAGAGCTGTGTAGACTACGTAAAAGGGCAACAAACTAAAAGAGTAATGAGCCTATCCATATCTCCCCGTGGACCTTAAGTTTGCATTCAATACATTATTTACAGCTGAATTTTTACTGAGGTATAGGTTCCTCTCTGGGGTGTTTACAGACTAGTGCTCTAACTGCTTCCCAGTGCCTGCAGTTGACTTGACTAACCTTAAGAAGTAATGCTTCCAGGTGGGCTTATTTACCATGTTTGTAGGCCTATAGCTGGAATGTGTAATGTAAAACATGAGGTCAATTAAATAATGTTCTTGGACAGTCTTATAAGTGAAATTAATGCTTGCAAGACAGCGAAATAATGTGCACTTCAAGGTTTGTTTGCATGAACGTATATAAAAAAATATGGATATATATGAATTGACTAGGTTAAGTGTATAGTCTTAGACTCATATACAGGGTATTAGTGTAAATCATTTTTCTGTGTGCTGTCCACACTGTTTTTAAGGCACTGCCCTCTGGATCAGAAGGATTTTTTTAATAGAGAATCCCCCCCCCTCCCCTTCTCCCCTCCAAAATACTCACAAGCTACTGTAGCCTGAGAAGTCCCTATTCCCTTTGTCTTTGTAGTTCAACAGCTCCCATCCAAAATGCTGTATAACTTCTGGGAAACCGAGAGGTCTCAGATCTCTGTTCAGAGATCACAACTAGCCGAGTCTCTTTCTCACTCTCTTTATCAAGCTCTCTCCCTCTTTCTTTGTCTCTCTCTTTTCAAATAGACTATTTGTCATCTCTGAAATAGAGCATTTTAAAAATTCAACCTGGAGCCAACCCCCACCCTGACTCCCCTCTATTCTCACTCTCAATTCCCCAGACTCTGGCCAGCTACGATCAATAGCCTATTGATCAACTCTCTCCATTCCCATTACACACCAGTGCCAAAAGAGCCAACCATTCTCCCTGAAAAGCTGATCTGGTACATATTTGCAATGGTACGGTTTCTCTGATTTCCATGGGTTATTATTAAATGCATACAGTACATGAGTGAAAATGCTTTGCTGCACTGTCCTGTTGAGTGGTAGAATGGATGAAAAAAGATCTCACCAAATGCTGTTACCTTTTAATTGCAAGGTATTTACTGTAGTTAAGTGCAGTATGGTACTCTCCACTTAGCTTAAGTAAAATAGGAAAGGTGAGAGCATTACCACATAGAAAGTAATCCTTTTTCTAGTTGTTTCTACTTCATTTCTCTCCCCCGCCCTCTGTCTTTCTCCTCTCTCTCCATAGACAATGCTACGGGCAAAATCAATACTCGAAAGAAAAAAAGAAGGCATATTTTTAGCCTGTTATTATATGAGCTGTATGAGGAAAACAATGTTTGTGGGAAAGACAGAAATGCCAAGGTACTGATAAGAGAAAGACGAGGTGGGAGAGAGATGGGAGAGAGACAAAAGAAGTGAAAGAGTGAGAATGATGGTGGGCTGTAAGGGATAGTCTAATGGAGATGGATCAAACGAAGGTGGAGATAAGATGGGGTGACTGTGAGAAAATGGCTGATGTCTTGACCAGAGACTTAGCTCTGTGTAGCCAGGAGGAGGAGGAGGGATAATAGCAGCTGAATAGGAAATATAAAACACAGAACAACTGAAGATCATCTTATGATGTATTGACAAGGATTTTGAGGATGTTTATTCAGTGAAATTACAACTAAATAACACACTGAATGCTATACGTATATATATTTTTTTAATTCTCACACTGTATAGGCTACATTTTACTGTTTCACAACAACACATTTCACACATGCATTTTGTGCATTATAGTGTGTTCGATGTTTAGTATTTTATTGGTTCTTGTCAATATAGCACATCTGAAAATGAGAGTTCTCCTCTCGGGTTCTAGCATACATAAATAAAGCCTAAATCATTATTATTGCACAGCAGCGCAGTCATGCTATTAATGCCTTCTTATGTAGTCTTACAACCACGGTTATGCCTTTGTACACACAGGACTCTCTATGGATCACTGTACACTCAGTACTGACTATGCTACAGCCCTCAGTTGCAGTCCTGCTGCCAATGGCTTTCTGATGGACTCTCTCTCCCTAACCTCCTTTAGGGCTCACCTCCATGCAGCTGTCAATCAACCCCTGGCCCTCCTCCTATTGGCCAGAGACGCTCTGTTGATCAAACGGCAGGCCCTCCAATTGGCTGGAGAGCTCAAGGGGGAAGGAAGGAATTGATTTATCTGTGGTATTAGGGGATCAATTAATCCCCATTGTGTGTGCCAGCACAGATAGTCCGATGTGTCTTATTTGGTATGGCTTGTTTCTGCTCGGCCAAGATAAGAGTCTCTCCCATCACTTCCCTCTATGACCAACAAATCAAATCAAATCGAAAGGGATGACGGCATGCAGAGGGTTCCTCCCCAGGCTGTGGCTGGCCGATCACAATAAGGAAAGACCATCAATAAGAAAAGAAGTCTGTGCAGAATAAATACCTCTCATTTGGAGGCTGCAGTGTCAGCTCTGTTGCCACAACAATCAAAGCTGGGAAATAAACGGCTTAAATAACCTGAGTGGTAGTCTCATGATCCCATTCATTATTATACAAATGGGTAATGATATATAATCCAGTTAACACATGCAGCCACGCAGAAATACACACACAGAGACTGCACATACAGCACCATTCCTGTATAAGAGGAACATGACGAAACAGCACCACACAGAAAAGAAAAAGCAGGATGGGATAGTGCGAGTGAAATACTGTATGTACCACTGCACATTTATGAGTGGGAAAGCAAACGTAGCCTGGAGAAGAAGGGAGAAGGGAGAGGGCTCAGCGGTCTGTTACTTACTCAGAGATGACAGTGAAAAGAATAGGTAAGACAGACTAGGATAGGAGTGGGTGCTAATTCCTACTTTTCAGTTTAAATAAAGATTGGAGCTGGATAAAAGCCATTAAGGGAGAAATCAGACAGGGCATGCTATGTAGGACAAGAGCTGACTGCAGGGAGGTGAGTGGTGGGATCGATACTCCGTCGATGCGCTCAACACCCAGCTCTGCACACACACACACACACACACACACACACACACACACACACACACACCACACACACACACACACACACACACACACATAGAGGGG